>NW_027508734.1:41577500-41765000 GCF_051911475.1 Siphateles boraxobius | reverse complement strand
CTTTTGCTTGAACTCGAATATGCAAAAGAAGGAGGATTCCTCCCTGGACTAGCATCGATACATCACGTGGAGTGATGCTTTAGAAAAGCTCCCATTTAGTCTCCAAGAAAAATTGATTTCCCAAGGGTCAAAGTACAAAGAATACAACCATGTTCCCTATCCACCTTTCGCCTTCTTTTCACAATGTATTTGTTCTGAAGCCAAAACCAGCAACGACCTCAGCTTTATGATATCTCAAATTCTCTACTCAAGTCCAACAAGGTCAGAGAGTCCCACAAAATACAACAACAAAGTACCAGTGTCTTTGAGGAAGACTGGCATCTTTCCTGAAGCCATAGCAGCTCTTACCGGTTCTGTTGAAAAAGGAGCTGCAGATCCAGATCGACTATGCCCCTTGCATAACAACCCTCACGCATTCAGAAAATGCCGCACCTTCCGCAGCAAGCCAATAGAGGAGCGTAAAACCTACCTCAGGGGGAAGAACATCTGCTTCAGGTGCTGTGGTTCGACCAAACATAGAGCAAAAGACTGTGATAAAGAAATAGTATGCAGAGAATGTGGCAGCAAGACTCACACATCAGCTTTACATCCTGGTCCAGCACCCTGGTTAACAGAAGTTCCAGCAAATCAAGGCGAGAAGGAGGAGATCCACAAGACTTCTCCTGGAACTCTCCCTCAAAATGTACAGCGGTTTGTGGGGGAAGCACCAATGCCAAATCCTGCTGTAAAATATGTTTGGTTAAGGTCTAACCAGAAGATCATCCAGGAAAGGTAATTCAGACCTATGCAGTGTTAGACGACCAGAGCAATCGCTCACTTGCTCGCCCTGAGTTCTTCAACCACTTTGGCCTCTATGAAAAAGCATCTCCCTATACATTAAAGACTTGCTCTGGTATTATGGACACCTCAGGGAGGAGAGCAACAAACTTTGTGGTGGAATCATTGTCATGAGTCTGGTAGTCTCCTGTCTCCCTCTTCTGGTCACACACACCCATTACCTCACGCACCTTCAGTACTCTCAGCTGTTTCTAATTATACCCTCATTACACTCACTCCTTCACACCTGTTCTCTCTTCTCCCTGATTGTTTGTGCTATTTCCTGCTCTCCCTTTTCCCTGTTTCTTTGCCAGATTATTACATTCTCTACACATGCAAGAGACAACTTACTACCTGCTGCATCCATCCTGTCCGAGTCCTGTCCGAGTCTTGTCCGTGTTCTATCCGCCATCCAGCCTGGCTCAGGTCGGTCTTTATTTGTTCTCTATTAATCTCTGCTCTACACTCTGTCCAGCCCGCCTGCTGCAGACGATCGCCCAGAGCATTCATCTCTACTATCTGTAGTACGCTCATTCTCTCGAGGGGATCAGAGAACAGCGCCCGCCGGTTCCTGTTCACAGACTGTTTGCTGCTGTCTACTTTAAGGAGAGACTCTATTATTTTCGTTATTGGAGCGCCAGCATCTACGGCTACCTTTCTGTTGTTTATCTTGAAGGATTTTTCTGTTGGACTGAATTTATCTCTCGCTATTAAAGAGACTGTTATCTGCAAATCGCTTTTGGGTCTTACCTTTCCACATTACAGAATAATCTGGCCAAACATGGACCCAGCGAACACGAGCCCGATTCATACAGCCGTTGAACTGCAAGGAGCCATGCTTGGCAAACATGATGAGGAGATTACCGCTGCACGACACGCGGTTCAGACACTGACTGCCCAACTCACTGATCTGTCTCTACAGGTGCAGCAGCTCAGGTGGGATCCTCCGGTTCCGCCAAGGTCATCAGAAGCCCCAGAGCCCAGAGTAAATAACCCCCCATGTTATGCCGGTGAGCCCACTCAGTGTCGTTCGTTTCTCACGCAGTGTGAGGTTGTTTTCTCCCTTCAGCCGACTACTTACTCGAGGGAGCGAGCCCGGGTGGCTTACGTCATCTCCCTCTTGACCGGACGCGCTCGTGAGTGGGGCACCGCCGCCTGGGAAGCTGAGGTAGAATTTACCACTTGTTTTGATTTATTCAAGGAAGAGATGATACGTGTGTTCGACCGTTCTGCTCATGGTGAGGAGGCGTCTCGCATCCTTTAATCGCTCCGCCAGGGAAGACGGACTGCTGTGGATTATTCTATTGAGTTCCGCACCCTGTCAGCCACCTGTGGATGGAATGAGCCAGCTCTTGTCGCACGTTTCTTAGAGGGGCTGAGTGCAAACGTCAAGGATGAGGTAATCACCCCGCGAACTCCCTACCCGTCTTAACCCTCTCATCGAGTTAGCCATCTGTGTAGAGAAGCGGTTTGATCTCCGCCGTCGCACCAGAGGATCGGATTCCTTCACTCAACCGGCTGTTTCGACTATCTCCGCTCATCTTTCCACCAACCCAGAGCCAGAACCTATGCAGCTTGGTGGTCTCCGCATTTCTGCCAAGGAAAGGGAACGCCGCGTCATCAATCGTCTTTGCATGTATTGCGGGGCGGCCAACCATTATGTTTCTACATGTCCGGTAAAAGCCAGCGCTTGCCAGTAGAGGAGGGATTACTGGCGAGCGCTACCTCTCTGATCTCTCCATCGAAGTCATGCACCATCATTCCTATAATCCTGCACTGGTCTGACTCCTCCGTTTCTTGTAACGCTTTGATAGACTCTGGTGCTGAGGGGAACTTCCTTGACGAGACTTGGGCACTTAAACAAGGTATTCCTCTGAAGAGACGCGAGGAGGCCACTCCTCTTTTTGCCCTAGATGGTAGTTCCCTTCCTGAGGTTCATCTGCAGTCCATTCCCTTATCTCTCACTGTGTCAGGCAACCATCACGAGTCTCTTTCTTTTTTAATTTTTCACTCCCCTTATTCCCCAGTTGTACTAGGACACCCCTGGCTAGTTAAACACAACCCTCACATTGACTGGTCCAATAATAATATCCTCTCATGGAACCTGTCTTGTCATGTCGAATGTCTATTGTCTGCTAATCCTCCTGTTTCCCCCGTCTCTGTGTTTCAGGAGGAGCCGGGTGATTTGACTGGGGTTCCGGAGGAGTATCACGATTTGCGGGCGGTCTTCAGTCGTTCCAGGGCCACTTCTCTCCCTCCTCACCGTCCCTATGATTGCAGTATTGATCTTCTTCCCGATACCACGCCACCCCGCGGCAGGCTTTTTTCCTTGTCTGCTCCCGAGCGCGGCGCGCTAGAGAAATACCTTTCTGAGTCGCTTCGCGCTGGTACCATAGTTGCTTCCTCCTCCCCAGCCGGCGCAGGTTTTTTCTTTGTTGAAAAGAAAGACGGCTCTTTGCGCCCCTGTATTGACTATAGGGGTCTCAATGACATCACCGTTAAGAATTGCTATCCCTTGCCGCTGATGTCATCCGCCTTTGAGTTGTTGCAGGGGGCAAAGGTCTTCACTAAATTGGATCTGCGTAATGCATACCACCTTATTCGCATTAAACAGGGAGACGAATGGAAGACTGCGTTTAATACCCCGTTAGGTCACTTCGAATATCGGGTTCTTCCGTTCGGGCTGGTAAACGCTCCCGCTGTCTTCCAAGCCTTAATTAATGACGTCCTAAGAGATATGCTTAATGTCTTCGTCTTTGTGTATCTTGACGACATTTTGATCTTCTCCCCCTCTCTCCAGGTTCACGTACAACACGTACGCCGAGTCCTTCAGCGCCTTTTAGAGAATCGTCTTTTTGTGAAGGCGGAGAAATGTACCTTTCACGCTCGATCAGTCACCTTTCTCGGCTCCGTTATTTCGGCAGAGGGCATTGGTATGGATCCCACTAAGGTGCAGGCGGTCACCGATTGGCCAGTTCCTGATTCTCGTGTGGCGCTTCAGCGTTTTCTTGGCTTTGCGAATTTCTATCGCCGTTTCATACGTAACTTTAGTCAAGTAGCTGCGCCCCTTACTGCTCTCACTTCTGTCAAGTCGCGTTTTAAATGGTCAGAGTCTGCTCAAGAGGCTTTCGATCATTTAAAGTCACTATTTACATCCGCCCCCATTCTTGTGACACCAGAGATTACTAGACAATTTGTGGTCGAGGTCGATGCGTCTGAGGTAGGCGTCGGAGCCATTCTTTCCCAGCGCGTTGCTGCGGACGGCAAGATTCACCCTTGTGCTTTCTTTTCACACAGTCTCTCGTCCGCGGAACGCAACTGTGATGTCGGTAATCGGGAACTACTCGCCATCCGTTTGGCTTTTGGAGAGTGGCGACAGTGGTTAGAGGGGTCCACCGTTCCATTTGTTGTCTGGACTGACCATAGAAACCTAGAATACATCCGCTCCGCTAAGCGTCTAAACGCACGACAGGCGCGCTGGGCTTTGTTTTTTGGTCGTTTCGATTTCACGATTTCCTACCGCCCAGGTTCTATGAACATAAAACCCGACTCTCTCTCTCGCCTCTTCGATTCCACAGACGTCCCCTCGACACCCGAGGTGATCGTTTCGCCAAGTCGAGTTATTGGTGCTGCTATCTGGGGAATCGAGAGACTAGTTAAGCGCGCTCTGTCCCGCTCCGTCGCTCCGCGTAACGTTCCTAAGAATCTTCTTTTTGTGCCTGTTACTACTCGTATGGCAGTACTTCAGTGGGCTCACTCCTCTAAATTGACTGTCCACCCCGGCGTTAGGGGCACACTCTCTACCGTTCGTCAACGATTTTGGTGGCCCACTCTCGAACGAGATGCTCGACGCTTCATTGCCTCGTGCACCGTTTGCGCACAGACTAAGTCTAGTAATTCTCCACCAGCTGGTCTCCTTAGACCTCTTCCTATTCCGTCTCGTCCGTGGTCTCATGTCGCTCTCGACTTTATTACTGGTCTTCCCTCGTCGGCCAATAATACCGTCATCCTGACCGTCGTGGATCGATTTTCTAAAGCCGCACACTTCATTCCTCTCCCGCTTCGTGTCGAAGGAGCCCCTATTTACACCGTTCGCAAGCTCCTTGATATGCGTCGTCGTGGTCGTGGACACCACTTCCTAGTTGACTGGGAGGGGTATGGCCCTGAGGAGAGAAGCTGGATTCCTTCCCGGGACGTCCTGGACCGCTCGCTCATTGATGATTTCCTCCGTGCCCGCCAGGCCCCTCCCTCGGGAGCGCCAGGGGGCGCTCGTTGAGGGGGGGGGGTACTGTCATGAGTCTGGTAGTCTCCTGTCTCCCTCTTCTGGTCACACACACCCATTACCTCACGCACCTTCAGTACTCTCAGCTGTTTCTAGTTATACCCTCATTACACTCACTCCTTCACACCTGTTCTCTCTTCTCCCTGATTGTTTGTGCTATTTCCTGCTCTCCCTTTTCCCTGTTTCTTTGCCAGATTATTACATTCTCTACACATGCAAGAGACAACTTACTACCTGCTGCATCCATCCTGTCCGAGTCCTGTCCGAGTCTTGTCCGTGTTCTATCCGCCATCCAGCCTGGCTCAGGTCGGTCTTTATTTGTTCTCTATTAATCTCTGCTCTACACTCTGTCCAGCCCGCCTGCTGCAGACGATCGCCCAGAGCATTCATCTCTACTATCTGTAGTACGCTCATTCTCTCGAGGGGATCAGAGAACAGCGCCCGCCGGTTCCTGTTCACAGACTGTTTGCTGCTGTCTACTTTAAGGAGAGACTCTATTATTTTCGTTATTGGAGCGCCAGCATCTACGGCTACCTTTCTGTTGTTTATCTTGAAGGATTTTTCTGTTGGACTGAATTTATCTCTCGCTATTAAAGAGACTGTTATCTGCAAATCGCTTTTGGGTCTTACCTTTCCACATTACAATCATATGATGGAAAGATCCAATTCAAGCTTCCAACCCTCATTGAGTGTGAAATGATGCCAGACAACCAAACCGAAATACCCACACCCGAAATTGCTCGCTATTTCCCTCATCTGAGACATGTAGCAGATAAGATACCACCACTCAATGAAAATGCTCAGATCCTTATCCTGCTAGGAAGAGACATTTTGCGAGTGCCTAAAGTGAGGCAGCAGTATAACGGAGACCATGATGACCCCTACGCTCAACGTCTTGATCTCGGTTGGGTTATCGTAGGAGATGTTTGTCTAGACCGGGCTCACAAACCACCCAGTGTCAGAGTGTACAAGACACACACACTGCCTAATGGAAGGACATCCATGTTAAGTCCAGGTCCTAACAAAATTCAAGTGAACAGAAAAAACTCTCACCAACCAAGAATTCTGTACTGCGCATTCCAAGGTGAGAAGACAGAAAAACTTGTAGCCACAGTCTTCGCCAACCACCCTGATGATGAAAAGGTAGCTTTGTCAGTAGATGATCAAACATTTCTGGACATCATGGACAAAGAGGTTTATGTGGATCAGGCGAACAGCTGAGTAGCACCTCTGCCGTTCTGCAAACCCCGCCGTCGTCTTCCAAACAACAGAGAGGTGGCACTGCGACGACTCGTATCTCTCTGATGAGCTCTAGAACAGTGTCCTTAATATTTCCCCTTACCTCAAGTAAAGTGGAACACGTTGGACTAGTTATGATTTCTCGGTTAATGTCAAGTTGTCATAACAAATACATTTTTGTCTTGGTTAATGTCAAGTTTTCAAATACATTTTTGTCTTTGTTAATGTCAAGTTGTCACAACAAATTTATTTTAAACAATGTCAACTTTGCATTAAAAGTGTCATAATTTACCGAATGACACTTAATGACAACAGTCATAAACATTCATAAAGACTCCTTCATGTTCATGACAGGTGTTATGTCATGCTTCTGACAGTGTCATGTCAGTCTTATGCACACCCCTTCAAATAAAGTGTTACCAACAACTCTTATTTGATTTGGTTTTTAAGGACGATAGACCCCAAACAGAGGCAAGTACCACCTTTCTTGATGTTCCTCGAGTTTGGGTGCTAGATCTGCGTGGTCATTCTCAAATACCTTTTTCATGAACTCCAGGAAGTGTTCTTTCATGTCTGTGCGTCTGTGTTAAAGCATTTGACAGTGTAATAACCCTTAATGACATCTTTATAACTAGTACAATGTGTTCCACTTTACTTGAGGAATAGTAAAATATTCATGTCACAGTTATAATGGTGACATGACAACCAAAGTTAAAACCAACCATAACATATTACAGGGTAATGTAATGTTAACGCAAAGCTAAATAACTTCTTTAAGTTTGATAATTAGACCTGTTATGACATATTTGTGACAGGTTGACAGGTTATGATTTCTTGGTTAATGGCAAGTTGTCATAATAAAGACATTTCTGTCTTTGTTAATGTCAAGTTGTCATAATCAAGACATTTTTGTCTTGGTTAATGTCAAGTTGTCAAAACAAAGAAATTTTTTGTCTTTGTTTAAAATGTCTTTGTTATGACAACTTGACATTAACAATGTCAACTTTGCATTAAAATTGTCATAATTTACCGAATGACACTTAATGACAACAGTCATAAACATTCTTAAAGACTCCTTCATGTTCATGACAGGTGTTATGTCATGTTTATGACAGTGTCATGTCAGTCTTATGCACACCCCTTCAAATAAAGTGTTACCGAGTTGTTTTTGATTCAAGCGCCAAACATGACCGTGTGTCGCTGAATGACGTGCTGCTCAGTGGGCCAGACTTAAACAATGCCCTGCTGGGTGTCTTAATCCGCTTCAGGAAAGAGAACATCGCAGTCACCACTGATATTCAGCAGATGTTCTACGCGTTTGTTGTTCGAAAGGATCATCGTGATTATTTGCGGTCCCTTTGGTACAAAAATAAAGACTTGAACAATAATATCACTGAATACAGAATGAAGGTGCACATATTTGGCAACAGCCCCTAACCATCAGTTGCCTTTTATGGTCTAAGGAGAGCTGCACAAGAGCATCAGTATGAGTACGGCATAGATAGGAAGGAGTTCGTCATGAGGAACTTCTACGTGGACGACGGATTGACGTCGGTTCCGACAGAAGAGGAGGCTATTGATCTTCTAAAGAGGACTCAAAAAATGTTAGCAGCATCAAACTTAAAACTCCACAAAATCACTTCCAATTGGAGCAAAGTCATGACACCATTTGCCCACGAGGACCTTGCAAAAGACTTAACCTGTTAAGTGTCACTCCCCCTTTTTTTGAATAGACATGAAAATGCACATTCCAAACTTAAATGGTATAGGATAAGAATCCTTTGGAATATAGACATAAAATTGGTCTTGTTTTAAAGAAGACATTTGGCAGATTTTTGTAGAAGTGAAATAAATTAAGTAAGTGAAACAGAAAAAAAGTTACAGAAGTTTGTGTTTATGAAAATGTACGATTAAAAAAATTAATTATTCATATTTTATATAAAATATATATTTTCAAAACCTGGACAACTCTTAAACTGCAAAAAAATCAAAGCCAAAAATCTGAACAAGTTGTGTTTCAAATTTTAGGTTGATATCTCAAGAAATGAGCTTTCAGTAAGATTTTGTTTGGGCGCAGTACCAAACTTTTTCACTAGGTCACAACCAGACTCCATTACTGCCCATATAAGGGCGCCTCCATTTCCATATGTGGTTTGAGTGATCTGAACCATCATTTTCACAATTTTCATACAATTTATAAAGTAGACATCCTATTCAGAAGTAGTATTGGAAGTTTGGCAGATTTTGATATGAATTAAACCTTGAATAAACACATAAAATAACACATATGTGCGTTATAGCTCGCGGCCACATCACAAATGGTGAATCTATTAATTTTTCTTTATATTTAAAACATTTTCAGACCTTTTTTTCTAAAATAATTGAATGCTTGCCATCTTTTGAACTCTTGGCATGAAAACAAGTTGGTTTCTACCCATCTTTTATGATTTTTCATGTTCATTGCTATTTCAAAATAAAGGTCTGAACACGCCTAGGAGTATGAAAATATTCTTGTTGCAAATTAATAAATTACGGCTCCTCTGTAATTTGTTTTGAGAATCAGTAACCAAATATGGAAACTAGAGATTGTAAGCTTTCAAATGATATATAGTTTGTCAAGATTAGTTTAGGTTTAGTATAGGTTATTACTGTTTTAAATATGTAATGGATTTGGGCCCACCGGTGGGCCCATGACACTTAAGAGGTTAAAAAACCTCGACTTTAGTGCAGATCCTCTCCCACCACAGTGGAGCCTTGGACTGATATGGAATCTGGAGAGTGACAGTTTCGTTTTCCAAGTATTCCGCGAAGAGAAACCGTTCACAAAAAGAGGCATCTTGTCAATAGTTCAGAGTCTCTATGATCCACTGGGCTTTGTGGCTCCCATCACAATTCAAGGAAAAGCTCTCATCAGAGAACTGTCGTCCAAAGAATATTATTGGGATGATCCACTCCCATCAGACAAGCAAGTGTCCTGGAAGTTGTGGAAAGAGTCTCTTATGGAATTAGAGAAGCTACACATCAGGAGAAGGTATGTGCCTATTCCTCTTGTCTGACAATCCTTCAATATTGACACCTGCAATGATTCTCACTCAAAAGATAACTCCACTGACAGCGCCTCCAGGTGACTTTGATCATAAGGATCTTCACAAAAATCAATGGAAACAAGTGCAGTGTCTGGCAGAGTGCTTCTGGAAACGTTGGAGACAGGAGTATCTGGTGACTCTCCAGAAACTTCACAAGTGGACTGATGACAAGACAAACATACAAGTAGATGATGTAGTTCTGATGAAAGACAGTCAGGCTAAATGGAACGACTGGCCAATTGGACTTGTGGTAACGACATTGCCTAGCAAACACAACAAAGTCCGCAAGGTTGAAGTCAAAGTTTTGTGGCAAGGAACAACAAAAACTTACATCAAACCCATCTCAGAGTTTGTTTTTCTTATGTCTAAGGACTCATAAAGTAATGGGCATTCTGATACGTAATAATACTGTTCATAAATGTATTTAGTGATTGATTGTATATTTGTATGGTTGATTAATCTGAGTAATTAAGATGTTGATAGTGGTATAATAATATACCAGGCGAGGAGTGTTCCGCCCTTCGGCATTTAGTTCGTTTCCTAGTCGGACCCGTTTTAGTGACGGACCTAGTGTTCGAGCCGAGCAACAGCGCTGAAATCACCCACGAGTCTGCGTCATTACAGAGTTTGGTTAAATCTTTGTCTGTAAGTAATTTTTCGTCAGAATTTTGGTTTCTGTATGATGTATATGTTTGAATTAAGTAATGTGTGTTATAACGTTCGTGACTCGTATCAGTTTCGTCGCATATGCTCTAGAATTCAGTGGTTCCCAAACCTGTCCTGGCGCACCCCCAACACTGCACGTTTTCTTTGTATCACTAATCAAACACACCTGATTCAACTCATCAGGTCATTAACCCATGTGATAATGAGCTGATGAGTTGAATCAGGTGTGTTTGATTAGGCAGACAAAGAAAACGTGCAGTTGGGGGTGCGCCAGGACAGGTTTGGGAACCACTGCTCTAGATTGATGCCTTTGTTTTCTGACTCACTGATTTATCTGCTCAGCAACGACCCGCAGCGCTTCGCCTCAGATTAATTAGTGAATTTATTTACATCTGTTGATTCATATAGATTATACATGTAACAGTCTAGCAGATAGTTTGGTGTTTCTGAGGATCTTTGTTTAATTTAGAGAACACAGACCATTTGGACGCGTAGAACCTTCTGGTAGAAGGAGCTCTAGACTGCGTGATCGTGTTCATTACTGTGTCTGGCAGGGCAACGGGTAACCGTTGGTCAACCATACGTGCAGAGACCAGCGCTTTGGATGGGGATGCCAGATCGAGCCGCGAGCTTGCCAGAGGAGATATGCTCTCACCAGAATAGGCCACAGGGCTGTCTGTGACAGCCGCGTCAGCTCCGGGAACCAAGTCTGGTTCTCCCAAATCAGGGCTATGAGGAGCACTGATTGGCGCGTTTCCCTGATTCTCTTGATTATCTGTGGTAACAGAGAGATCGGAGGGAATGCATATAGTGGGCGGCTTTGGGCCAGCGTGTCCTGGTTCTTTGAAAAGAACTTTGGGCAGTGAGCGTTGTCTTGTGACGCAAATAGGTCGACTTCCGCTTTGCCAAAAAGGTTCCATAGCAACTAGACTGTTTGGGGGTGCAGGGACCATTCCCCAGGGGGAACATTGTTCCTGGACAGTCTGTCTGGGCTGTCGTTCAGGTGGCCTGGCACGTGCGCAGCTCTCAGCGAGCGCAGATGGTGCTGAGACCAAACGAGGAGGCGTTCTGCCAGATTGCAGAGGTTTCTGGATCTGACACCGCCCTGACAGTTCACATAGTACACTACAGACATGTTGTCCGTGCGGACTAGAACATGGTGGTCCCGTATAAACGGGAGGAAACGCTTCAGAGCATTCTCGACCGCTATCATTTCCAGACAGTTTATATGGAATTTAACGCGCGCGCGCTGTTTTGACAAGCGGGCCGTCATAGCCACGGAGTCCAGTTCTATTCCTAAAAAGGAAATTGACTGACTGGGCACTAATGCGCTCTTTGTCCAGTTGACTGTGAGACCCAGGCTTTCCAGGTGACTGAGGAGCACAGCTCTGTGAGGCAGTATTTCTGTTTCTGATTGTGCTAGAACCAGCCAATCGTTCAAATAGTTCAGAATTCGCATGCCCTGATTTCTCAAGGGGGCGAGTGCCGCGTCCATGCACTTTGTGAACGTACGGGGTGCTAAGGACAGACCGAACGGCAGGACGGTGTATTGATAAACCTGACCGTCGAAGGTGAATCTCAATAATGGCCTGTGACGGGGTATTATCTGAATCTGAAAATAGGCATCCGTTAGATCGAGAGATATAAACCAGTCTCCTGGGCGAACGTGCGCGAGGAGTTGTCTGGTTGTAATCATTTTGAACGGTCTTATTATAAGAGCTTTGTTCAAATGTCCCCCGTCCTTGGGCACGAGAAAATAACTGCTGTAAAAGCCTGACTCGCTCAGAGAAGGCGGTACCGGTTCTATGGCCCTTTTGCACAGCAGCTTTGCTATTTCTGAGCGAAGTAGATGTGCTACTTCTGAATTCACTGTCGTCGCGGTCCGTGCTCGAAAGCGAGGGGGACGGCGAGCGAACTGTAACGCATAGCCCTGCTTTATTGTTCGTAGCACCCATTCTGATACCCCTGGAATCACTTCCCATGCTTTTATATGTGCAGCTAGGGACAGAATGGCCTCCGGGTTCTGATCGCCGCGCTGTGTGGGCTCGAGAAACTGGACCGGAGGAATGAGCGCGGCGCACGCGCTCTCTGTGCTTGAATGGGGCGGCTTGCTGACAGCGATAGCAGGCTGTTTCATATATAGCGTCCCGATCGCTGTGAAAGGGGAGCGCTTTATAATTACTTTGTGATGCGCGAGCGGCGCCATGGGCGGCGTGTATGTTAGTAAGCATGGGCGCTCGTGAGCGGGCATGGGACTTACATTCATAACTTGACCGATATGAGGCTGCACTTTGTGATGCGCGTTTAACGCCGTGGGCGTAGTGCATGTAGTAAGCGTGAGTGCTTGCAAGCGGGCACGAGACTTACGTTCATATTCTGACTCATATAAGGCTGCACTTCGTGGAGCGCGCGCGACGCTGTGTGCGAAGTGCTTGTTAGTAAGCGTGAGCGCTTGCGAGCAGGCACGAGACTTACATCCACAACTTGATTGATATGAGTCTGCACTTTGTGATGCGCGTGACTTGGCCGTGTAATAGAGCGGGCAGATAATAGATGTGGGCACGGACACGTGGGCACATCTCCTGCAGTTAACACTTTGAGCGGCATTTGCCAGCTTTATGAGAGTGGGCTCTCTGGGTGACACGGGAAGTGCTGTGTTTGTGTGTAGGGGTGAGCACTGTGACGTGCGCACTTTTTGTACACTTAAAACACCACCGGCGTGAGCCGGATAACCAGACATTATGCTCTTTCTGAGATTTCTCTGGTTCGCCCGTAAAAACGGTGGTTGTGTGCAGGCGATCGGGTTGTATTACCAACTCGTTGGCTGCTAAATGATCACTGCAGTAGCCTGAGTTTTAATGACCGTGTGATAGAGCGCTGGAAATATGGCAGCTCGCTGAGGACAGCCGCAGCAGCGAGAGCCGGGATCGAACACGGCTGTGGGTTTCGCCACTGAGCCACAGGGGTGAAATTACATCAGCTTCAGTTAGCGCGAGCAGATAAAGAGAGCGTCATCACAGTTTCTGTGTGTCAGCATTTGTTTGCAGGCGTGCGTGTTATATAACAGGCTCATGCTGCAATATTGACATTACCAGCCGCTCGAATTAAGAGGAGCTGAGAAATGTTTGAGAAATGGGGGATAGTCCGGCCTCGGCGGGACTAAAACACACTCTTTCCTCATTTCGCCGGTGACGCATGCGCACGGGGCGTGCGGGAGGGCGTGTGTGCTTTCTGTACGTAAGAAAGCTGGCCGCGATCTCAAAGAAGAGAGCTGCATACAATTTCTATCCACTGTGAGAGCCGGGATCGAACACAGGTCTCTGGCGTGAAAGCTGTGGGTTTCACCACTGAGCCACAGGGGGAAACGACAACAGCTTCAGTTAGCGCGAGCATATAAAGAGAGCGTCATCACAGTTTCTGTGCGTCGGCGTCTGTTTGCAGGAGTGCGTGTTATACAACAGGCTCATGCCGCAATATTGACATTACCAGCCGCTCGAATTAAGAGGAGCTGAGAAATGTTTGAGAAATGGGGGATAGTCCGGCCTCAGTGGGACTAACACATTCTTTCCTCATTTCGCCGGGATGGGGTAGCTTTCTCGTAACGTAAAGAAAGCTAGCCGCGGTTAGAGCAGCTGTCAGTGGCGCGTCCTCATCCATATCAAGCGCCTCTTCCCCTGAGGCGGCGGCAGCGCGGGCGGGAGCCGGCGGGTGCGCATCCGGGAGGGAGGGCGGAGAAGGAGAGATAAACGCTTGAGGGAGAGTCCGGCGAGCGTGTTGCGGTGGCCACCGGCTCCAGCTGTCTTTGAGAACGGCGCTTCTTTGCTCTTTGCGCGGTCCTGCAAAGGGCGGAGTGACAGCTTGAGGGTTGAACACTTCGAGCCTAGCCCGCAGGGTCGACATCGGAAGTGCCACGCTGAGCTCACAAACCCCCGAGAGGGCAAGAGTTGCGTGTTCCTGGCCCAGGCAGAGAGCGCAGATCACATGGCGGTCTCTGTCGCTGAGCGGGGCTCTGCGCGAAGTGCGAGGCATCTTGAAAAAGACGCTCGCTGCTCTTTTAGACAGTAAGTTTTGCAAGAAAGGATATGTCGCCGGATAGCGTAGCTCGCACGGATGGCTGAAGGTGGAGAAGACGGCCGGCTTCTTCAGGCGCTGTCCTAAGCTGGCTTGTCGCTTTCTCGGCGGCGGCGGCTTCTCTCTAGATCCAGCAATGCAAGAGCTTCCCTGAAGAGATGAAAATCGGAGAATCAGCCTACAAACCCTGCTTATATACGCTAAGCCATGCCCCTATTGGCGGGCTTTGACGCTGTGAAGGCGCGGAGCGCCTTCATTGGACGTGACGTCACGTCGGGTTCAGTGATAGGCTGCTGTAGTTCCCGCAGGGCAGCCTATGAGCATGCTAGACAGCCTGCTCTAGGTCTGCTAGCTGCTGCACTGCGCTGACAATTGTGGCGAAAGGCTGGTATTACAGGGTAAAGAAATTTTCGACTACGCCACCCGGGGAATTGCGGCCCGGGAAATATGGAAAACACTCAAATTATTATTCTTAGGTCACTCAGGTTCATGTCCCTAATAAAAGGTTGGCAGAGACTTGGATATGTAAACTGTACAAAAGTTTTATTAATACAAAATTTAATTTAAAGCAGCAGAATAAGTCACATTTAAAAAGAGGCGACTTGGAGCATCACTGGCAACGTTTTCAGTAACAAACACACATTCAAATAAACAAGGACATACACATTGAAATAAATGGTTTGTTTCACACACAAACTGGCAGGGCTGAGGTAGACCACAGGAAGAGGAATCACTAAACTAATTCACCGAAAGCACACTCACAACACCCCATAGACTTCAAGTGTCACTGCAAACATTCGGAGAAAACACCACCACCAAAAGAGATCCTCAACCCATGGAACCTCAGCACCTGAAATGAGATCACAAAAAGAAAAGAAAAACACAATTAATGACAAACTTCACAAATACTAACTGCAATACACCACAGTTTGATGGTATTTATGGTACAATAGTGAGCAGATAGTAATACTATCAATCAGACAATCACAAATATCATTCAAAGGTGTAGATAACGAAAAGGAAACAAATAGATAACTCAATGCCCACAATGGGCTCACAAGCAAATGGCAGTGCTCCGATTTGAGCACTGATAACGTTAAGCGTCCGCCTTCAAAGTGCAGCACACAAAGTAGCGTTAGCTCAATATATGAAGTAAAACCAGACAGCAACGATCTCCTTCAGTGGGGTGACACGATCTTCTCACAGACGGCACGAGGAAGCAACAAGTTGTTAATATGAACTGTAGCAACAGCAGAACATGCAAAAGCCAGAACCGATTATAGCACCAGCAGGTAAAACAAATCGCCCGGACGAGAGGGGAAATCCTAAGCCAATGCAAAGAAAACATCACTAAGATTTTATGCCTCAATGGTCAAATTTTCAGCTCGTACTACGAATAAATAACACTTACCAGAACGGGATGATGCGTTCACACAATGTGCTTGTCCTTACACAGGCACGGATACTCAAATCATGCAATCCGCTGTTCAGCTGGACTACAGGGACACTGCACATAACTCAAAACAATAAGCCGATCCTAAACCCCCAAACGAAAACAAACAATACGCTTTCAACAAACAGTTCGCACATACCTGAAAGGCGAGAAGCCAGCGAATGCACCCACCACGACAAGCCGAGGGAAACCGGAATGGAAAGATAGGCTAAACACAACAACACTAATCGTCAGTCCCATACATACAAGAAACTAAAACCAAAAAGTACTATATGCTAACGCACATACCTACAACCTACAACCACGGTCAACAACAGAAGGAGGCGGAGTCGGACGTGACGCATCCCAGGCCATAGCCAACCAGCTCTTAAATAGGAAGGATTCCCAGCTAATAGGTGCTCACTAATGTCACTCATACCGTTCATTCGGTTACAAATGGATACAAAAAATTATAAATGATGAACTTTATATTTGATTGTGTAAAAAGACAACAGACGTTACACTTTTGTAATGTTTATTTTCTGTTTACTCTTTCAGTCTTACAGACTTAAATGGGGAAAAAAAAAACTTGAGAAATAAAACTGAGGAAGAAAAAGAGAACAAAAGATAAAACATCAATCCTCAACAAGACTTCTGGAGTTTCTCTTCATTGCTGTTAACTATCTGCCTAGCTGTACAAATCAGACGTCGTACATGCGAGGGCAGAATAGTGACTTTCAACGTGATGACATAGTTCCCGGAGCGTTGCAGATCAGCTCAATCCGCACAATTGCATTTAAAAAGTATGTATAGGCTACATATATTACCTATCGTTTCACTAGACAAGACCCTCCTCCTCAGCTGCGATCGTCCACAGCATTTTCAAGCACTTCAAAGACCTTTGAAACTGCATTGATTTGGACTTCAAAAAGTGGTTGTCGTTGAAGTCCATTATTCGGAGAAAAATCCAGAAATGTTTTCCTCAAAAAACTTATTTTCTCTTCCACTGAGGAAAGAAAAACATGGATATCTTGGATGGCATTGGGGTGAGTAAATTATTAGGAAATTTTCATTTTGAGGTGAACTAATCCTTTAATTCCGATTGAACCAAAAGGTGTCCATGTAAACGTGTAAGAGTAAGGTACTTTTCAAGATTTCGCTGATCACTTATGTAAGTTTATTATAAACAGCCACTGCCATAAACTTGTGAAGTTTACTAAAAGCATTAACAAATAATTCATTAAAAAACACATTTGTCATACGTAATGCAATCAAGAACAGCATATGACCTTCTGTAACTCCCACGTCTAGAAAACACAATCTTGACCTCTGTAATAAACATGGACATGTTAATCCTGTCCGAATAGGTACATGAAATCACAGACGTCGAGTGATAAGAATTTTAACTCAAAAGTCGTTTTTTCAGAAAAAAAAAAAACTATTCCGAATAGAGCTGAATACATCTTTTGATTTTAATAATGTATTGGTAAATGTTGAAATTAACATGAGCAAATATTATCTAATGCCAATGAAACCTTATTATGTCACCGGATTTTTAATAATGAAATTGTGTGTGAAATGGTTTCAATTGAAATATTCACAGCTTAAATATACAACCAAGTTAAATTACATTTTCATTACATCTTTTTCAGTTAGAGCAGTTCAACATGCTTTTTTGTTTCAAAGACATTTCTCATTGATTTACTTCGATACAATTATCAGAAAAATTACTTATTCCATAATTCATGTAGGTCATGGAAGGTGGCATTATTAATTGTCTTATTTAAAAAAAAATCAGACTAAATTATTATCAGCCCTTAATAGCGTCATTGTTGCAAATACATATCTGTGCAAACTAAATGGATGGATGGGGAAAAGTTTAGCAGGATTATATGTTAAAATGCAAAATGAGATTTTGCATACACGGATGTGGCAAGATTTATGACACCCCATTGCAGCTCCAGCTCCTTTCATAGTGTTTCATTTGATATGTAGATGAATGACATCCTTGCTCTGGCATAATCAGGCATGCTTTGTCATAGGCTGACCTTCGACTCTAGCCCAAATCCTGCTCAGTGTGTGTGTGTGTGTGTGTGTGTGTGTGTGTGTGTGTGTGTGTGTGTGTGTGTGTGTGTGTGAACTTGTGTTCCTTTGATGGATGTGTGGAGCAGAACAGCTGTTTATGCCATTGCCGGGCTCATGGTCAACAGTTTTGGGTGACAGCCTTGGACACCGAAATGGATAGAGACACCATTTCTCTGGCAAGGAGCATCCTATGGCAGGATACAGTTCTTGTTAGTCTATCTATCTATCTGTGTGTGTGTGTGTGTGTGTGTGTGTGTGTGTGTGTGTGTGTGTGTGTGTGTGTGTGTGCGCATGCGTGCGTGCGTGCACAGATGAAAATCAACATTATAAACTGAAAGTATGGGTTAAAAATCCAGGAACAAATCCAACTTGAACCAGGGCTTCTTCAACATAACCGAGGTACGAAGGCATTTGCGCGTAAACTTGATCGTGCGGAAAGGGTTGCCCCAAAAGGGAAAATCCCCTGGTCTTTAGCCATCACTGCAAGGGTTTAATGTAGGGTTGGGCCGATGGACGATATCATGTTTAGCCGGCATCGTGAACTGGGAGAAAAATATTGTTGACTTTATAGATATTTACACTGTGTGTCTGATATGAATAAAAACCGTCGGCAAATATATTTGAATGGTTTGTTATTGCTGCTTCCATAGACACCATTGTGTATTTTACAAACTATAAATGTATTGTTTTGCTATAAACTATATGTATTTAAATGTCTGAAACCTAAAATAAACATTATGTGGTTATAAACACTGAACAGTTGTGAAATAGCCTATGACAAGCATTGAGCGCGTCCGTCTTTAGCTCAGCGGCAGCCATAGCGCGAAAGCACAGTTTGAATCTGGCAGTGATGTCACGTCACTGTACTATCGCTCCTTAGTGCTCAGCTGATGCAGAGCTTGCTGAAATCGAAATTGCCAATATCAATTCCCCCCCCCCCCCATATCATCGTCCATCGCGATGTTTCACTGTAGACATCATCTGATACCAAATTGGTAGACATCGCCCAACCCTAGTTTAATGTACAGCAGGACAAAAAGTCAGCGTGTTGGACGCCACTGCCATCAAACCCAACAGTCTCTGAAACTGCTTGACAGTGTGTGACTGGCCTAGCTTCAGTTATTTCATGGCTGCGAGGATCAAATCGATGCTGGAGACAGACCTGCCGGCATCGTTGTGGAATCTCGTAGTACGCCCAAAGTGGGGGAGAAAGTAGATTATTCTTGGCGTTCATGTGGCTCAAATTAATCTCTCGATTAGTCAACATCTCAAGCCTGAGTGAGCTCTGAGTGAGCTAATAACAACCAATCGTCAATATAGTTTAATATGAGAATGCCCAGGAGTCGGAGCCAGTACAGAATCCACGCATTTCTGAGAAGGCAGGTAAAAAATAAATAAAAAAACTCGAGTGACTGCAAAAGACCTGCAGCAAGACTTGGTGGCAACAGGCACTGAGGTTTCAGCTTGCACAGTAAGGTGCATAATAAACACATACGTTTCAAAGACGTACACCAATACTGACCCAAAAGCACACGAAAAGTGATCAAAATCATATAAATAAGCCACATAAGTTTTGTATAGGGTATGACACATACTAATTATTCATTATATACAAAGGTTTATGAAAATCCTCACACAGCCCAAATGAACAAACACAAGGGCAGAGATAGTGTCATGTTACAGGGCATGATAAGGAGATTTTACGACCTCCGAGGAATGTGGCCACATACTCAAGAGAGAGACTATGAAACAGAAACCCTCTTTAAAACAGAATTTGCTGCATTAATCATAGACTAACTGATCTATAAATGAACATGCATAAAACTGTGAAAGAAACAGTGTAAATGGTTTACTGTCTCGTGTACTATTAGGTATATATTATGGTATGTATCCTGGTATACAACCAACTAACGATCAATGTAACCTCACCTGTATCATGCCTCCTACCTAATTCATCCTCATTTAATGACTCACACTTTGATGTACATCACCTTCTTCTAGAATGCAGTGTGGATGTGTTATAGCTATCTGAGCATTAATGAAGGTATAATCATGCTAGGGACAAAGATCCGTAAATCAACTAAGAGCCACTTTCCCTCTCAGACATGTCACCTTTCTGATTGGTCGAGTTCAACCCTTAGGGGAGGATCTTTTCCAGGCCTTAATAGAGACAGTCTACATGTGACATCCCTTTCTTAGTTCTTTCATCCAGCCGCAACACTGTTCTGGTGATACTGGGGAACCCCCTCCCCCTCCAAGGGGGCCCCAGGGCCCAGCAGGCCTCGATTCCAACCAGACATGGGCTCAGGCAGGAGAGAGATTACTCTCTCACAAAGAACCAAGGACAATCTCAAGAGTTTTGGAACAACAACGACTCCAATCACCCATCCTTCCGACTTCCTCACTTCTCCTGGGTGCTCGGCGTGGCCTCAACAGAGTCCCAGGCCTTGACCAAACCAGCCATGCGTTCCTGGAGAAAGAGAACGCTCAACCAACTTCCACTTGACACTGCCGGAACCATCAACGACTTCAATTTTCAACAACTTCAAGAATTGTTCCCATTACAAATGCAAGTATTCAATTCAATGAAATGTGAAAATGAAATTCTGATGGTTCTTCTCATAGACCCTCTTCCGGTTTCCAATTTCATCCTATCACTAACCTATTTATGTATTCATGTGTGTATGTTGTTTAGTTTATTTATATTCATAGAAATATCTATATTTAGTTAATAAAACTTGTACATAATATGTATGTAGGGTATGGACCAATCAGACACATACTAATTATTCATTATATACAAATGTTTATGAAACTCCTCACACAGCCCAAATGAACAAACACAAGGGCAGAAACAGTGTCATGTTACAGGGCATGACAAGGAGATTTTACGACCTCCGAGGAATGTGGCCACATACTCAAGAGAGAGACTATGAAACAGAAACCCTCTTTAAAACAGACTTTGCTGCATTAATCATAGACTTACTGATCTATAAATGAACATGCATAAAACTGTGAAAGAAACAGTGTAAATGGTTTACTGTCTCGTGTACTATTAGGTATATATTATGGTATGTATCCTGGTATACAACAAACTAACGATCAATGTAACCTCACCTGTATAATGCCTCCTACCTAACTAATCCTCATTTAATGACTCACACTTTGATGTACATCACCTTCTTCTAGAATGCAGTGTGGATGTGTTATAGCTATTTTAGCATTAATGAAGGTATAAGCTTGCTAGGGACAAAGATCCATAAATCAACTAAGAGCCACTTTCCCTCTCAGACATGTCCCCTTTCTGATTGGTCGAGTTCAACCCTTAGGGGAGGATCTTCTCCAGGCCTTATTAGAGACAGTCCACATGTGACCTCCCTCTCTTAGTTCTTTCATCCAGCCGCAACACTGTTCTGGTGATTCTGGGGAACCCCCTCCCCCTCCACGGGGGCCCCAGGGCCTAGCAGGCCTCGATTCCAACCAGATATGGGCACAGGCAGGAGAGAGATGACTCTCTCACAAAGAACCAAGGACAATCTCAAGAGTTTTGGAACAAAGACTCCAACCAACAACGACTCCAATCACCCATCCTTCCGACTTCCTCACTTCTCCTGGGTGCCCGGCGTGGCCTCAACAGAGTCCCAGGCCTTGACCAAACCAGTCATGCGTTCCTGGAGAAAGAGAACGCTCAACCAACTTCCACTTGACACTGACGGAACCATCAACGACTTCAATTTTCAACAACTTCAAGAATTGTTCCCATTACAAATGCAAGTATTCAATTCAATGAAATGTGAAAATGAAATTCTGATGGTTCTTCTCATAGACCCTCTTCCGGTTTCCAATTTCATCCTATCACTAACCTATTTATGTATTCATGTGTGTATGTTGTTTAGTTTATTTATATTCATATAAATATCTATATTTAGTTAATAAAACTTGTACATAATATGTATTTGGTTCTGTTTTGTTTGCAATACAAGTCACTTTACGATCACGGTTTTTGCTACTGGCTCAAAGTACTGTACAGGCGAAGAAATAATTATTCTTCTGTGGCCATGGAAGATACCCTTTTCTTAGAATAAATTAATAATCAAAAGAGTTTGTTGGAAGAACTGATTAATTGATTGTAATATTAATTCAGCCACATCAAGTTAATCCAATTAACTGACCCAAATATTTATAATTAATAATAACAAGATATTATTGATTATTAATATTTCCAAAAAGCTGAGTTCCTTACATATATGGTGGAGAATGCAGGCATCGTATTAAACATTGTATGCAAGCAGACAGTAATCAATCATATGTTGTCCCATAAGTTTTTATTAACATCTCATACATGCACGTACAAGTTTCTGGGTAAATCAGCAAAACTATAGCTTGAATATGCCTTCCTACGAATGGCAGAAAGTTCACAAATGCTATAATGCATATTTAAATCGTACGATAAGAAACTCCTAATATTAGCGAAGAAAGCCTAATTTCAGATATAAATCGAGCATAAGCCTTCTCTGACGAAGAAATCTCAGATTAGCCGCGCGCATAAATGGTACCGGAACCAATTAACCTGATATGGACGAAGAAATCTCCATTTTCAGCATTTTTGAATGTGATCTGAGCGATGTTCCTCAATCACCGATTAAGGCCTTATTATGCGTTACGTCATTGTATTCATATTAAACCGCTGAAGCGCTCATATGAAACAATTCGTATTAGAACAATCAGCTAACTAGTAATTTGCCATTGTCTGTGAAAGAACGGTGCTGTTTTGATTTGTTAAAAAGAGTCACTCACACGCAACGTCGTGTCTAAGCGAGAGACTCAGTGCAAACTGTCAGCACAGCTCGATCGCTGCTCCGAACGATCTGTGTTGTTGGTTGGCATTGCGTCCGGAACGCGAGCAGGCGTTCCTATCTAGTTTTTCTGACAACAGCACCAATCTCACAGACCCTCGTGTAAACAAGCGACGGTTGTAGCCAATAGCTCCCTCAATCCTAACTTACAAGTAAAACCCTCTACCTCGAGTGATAGTTTTAGCACCGCCTAAAAACTTAGACACGTTAGAGCGTAAAGTGTAACCTTAAACCAAAGACTATAGATTTTGCCTGATTTGAACTGAGTAATTTGAACACGAGTAATGAGAGTCAAAGCTCTTCGAGGCTTTGAATCAAAGGAGTCAACTGCGTCACAAATGATTCTTTGTTTGAAGCGCCCTCGCTGGCGACCCTGCTGGTCAAAACAGTGGAAGTGTAGCGGAAACTCAAAGCAACGGAACACCTTTTACAAACCAATCGCAAAGGTTTTATCAAAAGGTGTAATCAGGTAATGGCAATCCGCGAGCTACCTAATATCGTTTAATATGAAGTGTCTTTCAAGGCACAATATCTTAATAAACTGTAGGGCTCGTTTTATGAAAGCTTGACTTGAAAGTCAATCAGACCCTAAATCAAATGCGTCATTAAATGTGTACGAATCTATAAAGTGATACGAGATCACATGGAGACCAGATACACACTGGTTCACGAACCGTTGAAATTTAAAACAATTTCGAAACAGCTATGACGCGTAACAAAGCCCAGTTTAATAAAATCACGTGACCTTAGCAGTGATACACATTACACACTCCGAATGATTTGAGACGAATGATTCACCCTGGTGTCAGAGCTTCACGAAGCACATCTCATAAGAGGGTTAAACCACCCTCTTCTCTCTCTCTTTCTCTCTCTCGACCCCTTCCTCTTGGTTTCACTTTCAGATTGAAACCCAGATACTTTGGGTTTTTATTTGTGTTTCTTTTATTTTTTCTTAAATCTACCCCTATTTTATTTTGTGTATTTACACCTGTTGAGCCTGAATCGTCCTATTCAGTTAAGTTGAATTTAATTAAATTGGGAATTTAATTAAATCAATTTGCTTATTCAAGTTCCCCCTTGGTTACCAGAGCTATGAGAACACACAATGTTTACATTTTTATTTTTATTTTATTTCAATTTAGTTATTTACTTTGGTTTCAGCCTGAATTCTTATATTCAGCTAAAGAAAAAAAAAGGGCTTCACTAAATTTGAAATTTAATTAAATTACTTGATACGCTTCCCTTTCCTTTTAGTTTTCTTAGAGCTATAAGGACGTTCTAACTTTACCTTTACCTTATCTTAGATCACTAGTCACTATCCTCATCTTCTCTCTCTCTATAGGATTACAATATCTAGCGACTGTTGTTTCCATAGTGAGTTACACAGGGCATCAATATCCTACTTCCTGTCTGTGTTTTACCCATCCTCACTCCTTAGCACCAAGCTAAATACATGAAGTACGGCTAAACAAAAACGCACAGTAGGCCCCAGACAGAACTGGAAACACTTCCCGTTGTTTCTTCTTCTTCTTTTGGACCTTGAGATGTCTGATGTGTCCCTGGTAGCTTAGTCTAACAGCAGCATAACCCATAAGTGACTCCTGTTTACCTATGTCTCCTAGCTAAACCTAAATAGGTAAAACACTCCTTTCTTCCTCTTCTTTTCTGGTATCATGCTATTGTTTTATGTTGGTTTTGCTCTATCTGTTACTCTCGTAGCACAACATGTGAGAAGAACCATCAGCATTTTTGAGTAATAGGTTATGACATGTAAGAGCCCAGTCATCAGTCGATGCTTCTTAAAGCACGTCAACTAAGATACTCAAAACTTTTTTTTGTTGTTGTGTGTGCTCACCAACACTAAATTTTAGCTGCTCCACATAGCCATTCTCCCACACAGATAGCTCACCACCTCTGTAGAAACTTGCATTTGCCTGTGCCATTTCTCTCTCGTGTTCCCACAAGTGTGCCAGTAGGCCTCAGACACCCGGCCCTGCCACCAGGACCACCTGAAGACCCGGCAGAGCAGTGTCATGGACATCCTTCAGCCTGAAGCAGGCAACGACCTGCCACGGCAGAGGAAGGAACAGTTAGGCAACAACGAAAGCAGACGTCTGACACCCAGCCTGAGCCACCAAGAGCTGACCAGCATTATCTTCTCCTTGGCCATGCTCCCGCAGTTCTCAAACAGGAGGTAAATGAACTAACGCTGCCAGCCACAGGACTCCACAGAGAACGAACCCTGCTTAACGGGAGAAGGCACAGGACAGATGCAGGAACCCTGACAGCGTGGAGCAACTGAAAGAGATCACCAGTTTTCAAGCGGCTCTGACAGCTGCTGAGCACCTGCCAACAGACGAGAGAGGAACTGGTTGAACTCAAAGAGAGAGACGCTGAAGCCATCGGCTTGCAGCCAGAGCTGAAGTCCCAACACTGACTCAGCAATGCTGCAACATTATAGACCAGCTCGATGTGGTCCAAATAGAACTGAAACAGTCCAACCAACTGCAAATGGACCCCACGAGAAAGATGTACCCTGCTGAACTTCGCATCAGCAGCGCAGGCTTCCCCAGCCCTGCACAAAAGGGGGGGGGGGGGGGAGACAAACCCCTCTGCTTAACATGTCATCAGACAATTTCCTTAAAGCTTCTGCAGCCGTGGAAGGAAAAGGATTGATTCAGAAGAATCTTGAAACGACGCGTGTAGTGACACTCAAAGACCTCAACCGAATGGCCAGACATATCCCTGCATTTACACCAGAGCTTGCTAGACTCTATCTGATCTGGATCACAACCAGCCCAGAGTTGCGACGCTTTCTGGCTCGGCAGCCAGAAAACATCCAGTCTAACTACCAGCAGCTGGAACAAGCCATCACAACAGGATTCTCAGACTTAAGAGTCTGAATGTAGACTGGGCGCGGTCCCAGACACCAACCAGGGTAACCCTGAAAGTCCCTGTGCTACTACCAAGAAGATCAAGCGAGCTACCTCGGAGCGTGCAACGAACCTGTGATAGAGGAAGACACCAGCTTCAAGAACCTTTTGACTCTGAACTTCAAAACCCAGAAGACACACGGCATGACCACAATGCACGACTCTGCAACAAAGTTCCTAGTCAGCATAGGACATAAAACTTTTAAAGTAGATGAAAATGTGTGCTCAAAAGGAAGCAAGAATTTGCATTAGTAAAATTTGAATTTTACTGATTTAAAGAAAATCTTGAATGCAGGTGTAAGCCTCACGTGCCAACAGACTATGCACTGCTTTTTGAAACATACAGACATTGTGCCACCCGCTGGTTGAAATATACACTGCTGCACATTAGTTTCCATGACAATGACTTGTTACAGGAAATACAAACTCCAAATAGGGCATTCGTCACCCTTATGCCAGACAGTAAGCAAACCACCTAATCTGGGAAAACTAGCATGACCTAGAGCCCCTTCGTAACTACTGTTATCCTAAAAGTGCTTATTTGATCATTCCGATCCAAATGGGACATGATATGCGATACATGTTTTGATCACTAGCTGCTGGCTTGTCTAAATGCAGATAAAACGATAGCTGGAATTGACATCTCTACTTAAAATAATAATAATAATAAAAAAAAGGGTCTTAACTGGTATCGGTAATTTCAGCATTAAAGCGTAAGTCTGTTTGACAAAGGAATCTCATCTCAGCGGCATGCAAACTGTACCGGTATTTATTAGTCTGCTTTGGTTGAAGGAATCCAAATTGCAGTATTGCTTAATCTGTTTCTGACGAAGGAATCTCAGTACAGTGTTATATACACGTAGAGTGGGGTGATGCTCCCCTTTCTACAAAGTAAAGACCTTACAAATTCTTGTTAGATTGATGTAATTCACCTAAATTTTGGCTGCATCTACAAGCAAAGAGCTACCTAGCGATCAAAACTGTTCACTCGCTGAAAAGTCAGTATTTATGCACGAGATGGACGTAACTATATAGGCTTAGACAAGCTTTGACTTACAGCAAATCTATTTCCTTACTCTGTAAAAAAATAGAATAAGTTGCATAAAGTAAAGAGAAGAGTTCCATAAGTAAAATTTGCAAATGCCAAACCACATTTGCATTTTACTGAATGTAACATCAAGTTCTTGAAAGACTTAAAGTATAGGCGCCCCCTTTTAACCCGTTTAAACATGCATAACTCATTTAAAATGTGCAGACCTTCTTCATGGACTGTTGAATTGTTCTGACATGCACTGGTTCCCATGACAACGACTTGTCACAGGAAGTGCTAACTCGTGACGTCATTTTGTAAACAAACCAGCCTAGGTGGCTAAGCTAACTTAACCTAGCGTCCATCCAGCTTAGGCTAAGCTAAGCTAACCTAGCATCCATCCAGCTTAGGCTAAGCTACATAATAACTTCTACAGTTAGCGGTTAGCATCATTTACTTGAAGCCTTAATTACAGCTTTTATGTATACAGCGCAAAGTATTCTAAAATACTTTTTTTAACCCCATTTAGGGTTTCAAATTTTTCTCTTTCCTTACTTTCAATTCTTCTCAGCTGAATTTCACCTTCACTAGTTTAGGCATAGTCCTTGCTGAGCGCTGTAGGCTAAATTTGCAGATGCCCTGTCAATTAAACCCAAGTTTAATTACATGTAAGTTGTGTAGCTAGAGAATAATTCTTATAGTTATGAGAATTTTCATCAGCATGTTGACTAAACCTTTGGAGGGACACACACGGTGTGGTCTTAAACAACAGCTGTGACCCACTATGGAGTGTTGGTCCAGGCAAATCTAAAGGTTAGTCACTAGTGCTGTTGATTATTCTCAATTTCAGATCATTCCCGCTGTTTTGATCACTTACTTAAGTCCTTTTTATTTTTATTTTACTTCGATAATAATAGCAGTCAGCTATTCACTTGTCTATTCTGTCATGTATATGATTTATTTCCATTTCCTCTCTTGCTCAAATGTGGTTCCATTTCCCATAGGGCCCAGAAAGGAACCAGAGACACCTTTATTTGTGATTTTGTTTATTTTCAACAAGTGCACTAATTTTTTATGACCCTGCAACACAAGTAATTTCAACGATTACTAGGGCATAACTATAGTCCTGAGGATTGATAATAAGCATAATTTGAATAGGAAAGCTGTCCTTTTTCCTCCTATTCTTCACTTCGTCAAGCCGTAGTGAACCACCAGTTAAGTCCAGAGAAATATTTTAGTCATAAGAACCATCTTAAGTCATTTATTTCATCTCGGCTATGCCCTTTCCAGGAAATACTCTCGGAACCACACAAGTCTTAGCCTCCTAACATCCACAGCTAAGATGATAAGGATACAATACACACTTCACTAGCTAGCTACACATGAAATACCTAGCTTTATGCTACATATCTAGCGAACCCATTAAACCGTGGCTCTGAACTTTCTAGGGTCATGCATTAGTCTCTCACCACAAGTGTGCCAAAATGTTGCAGATCCTATGCTTAACCTGACCTTAACCGGACAGATCAAGATTCTCATCTCCTTACCCCACCTTATGGGTATAAAACAGAAGGTAAACAACCTCACATAATAGATCACAGCGTCCCACAAGGAGCTGACCTGTGCCCAAAGCCTTACAGACCAGCTAGAGAAAGAGGTGCGAACCAGATTCAATGCAGCTGGCCTGAGCATGCCCAGGACCAGCACAGAACTGTCACCATGGCAACAAACCAGGTACCAGCCAAGCCCCTTGGAGAAGCCATGGAGGACAGCACCCTCAACCTGCAAACACCACAGGAGGACCAACGGCTGTCAACGACAGCATCCTCTTCCATACCCTTCACACAGGTGTCAATCTGAGGCTCCGCAAGGACAGCTGGACGCACCTGCCTCAGAGTTACTGGAGCCGCTGACACACGCAAAATAGCTCCCTGCACAGGACTCACCCGAGGAGTCCTGTAAGGTACAAGCTTCCGACTTCTTGCCCACCCCAGCTTAGGCAAGCTTGCGTCTGCACCACCATAAGGACAGAACAACACTTCAATCCTTCAGACCTCTCGTGACTGAGAGGCTAACAACCACCTTCTGACCTCCGGCCACCAGCACCAGGTCAGCTTGAAAACCTCTCTATGCTACATAGAGGCCTAACCACTTCCTGCAACCACAAGGAAACACCTGCCCCAAAACTAATGAACTTCAGAATGCCCCAACACCTGCTGCCTCAACACCTGCTGCAGAGACCTGGACTTGGCTACTGTCCACATCACCAGCCTTGGAACGAACACCGCTCCAGAAGACACGAGTAACCAGAGGCCACCATGGCCTTCCAGCCTTCTATGACAAGTGTGTGTCTGATCTCTCTGCACTTCCAACTTCGCTCGTGGTTGTCCTTGAGGGGGGACAACAACGATCGAAAGGGGGGATCTGTAGGGTATGGACCAATCAGACACATACAAACACACAGCCCAAATGAACAAACACAAGGGCAGAAACAGTGTCATGTTACAGGGCATGATAAGGAGATTTTACGACCTCCGAGGAATGTGGCCACATACTCAAGAGAGAGACTATGAAACAGAAACCCTCTTTAAAACAGACTTTGCTGCATTAATCATAGACTAACTGATCTATAAATGAACATGCATAAAACTGTGAAAGAAACAGTGTAAATGGTTTACTGTCTCGTATACTATTAGGTATATATTATGGTATGTATCCTGCTATACAACCAACTAACGATCAATGTAACCTCACCTGTATCATGCCTCCTACCTAATTAATCCTCCACGGGGACCCCAGGGCCCAGCAGGCCTCGATTCCAACCAGACATGGGCTCAGGCAGGAGAGAGAGGACTCTCTCACAAAGAACCAAGGACAATCTCAAGAGTTTTGGAACAAAGACTCCAACCAACAACGACTCCAATCATCCATACTTGCGACTTCCTCACTTCTCCTGGGTGCTCGGCGTGGCCTCAACAGAGTCCCAGGCCTTGACCAAACCAGCCATGCGTTCCTGGAGAAAGAGAACGCTCAACCAACTTCCACTTGACACTGCCGGAACCATCAACGACTTCAATTTTCAACAACTTCAAGAATTGTTCCCATTACAAATGCAAGTATTCAATTCAATGAAATGTGAAAATGAAATTCTGATGGTTCTTCTCATAGAACCTCTTCCGGTTTCCAATTTCATCCTATCACTAACCTATTTATGTATTCATGTGTGTATGTTGTTTAGTTTATTTATATTCATATAAATATCTATATTTAGTTAATAAAACTTGTACATAATATGTATTTGGTTCTGTTTTGTTTGCAATACAAGTCACTTTACGATCACGGTTTTTGCTACTGGCTCAAAGTACTATACAGGCGAAGAAATAATTATTCTTCTGTGGCCAGGGAAGATACCCTTTTCTTAGAATAAATTAATAATCAAAAGAGTTCGTTGGAAGAACTGATTAATTGATTGTAATATTAATTCAGCCACATCAAGTTAATCCAATTAACTGACCCAAATATTTATAATTAATAATAACAAGATATTATTGATAATTAATATTTCCAAAAAGCTGAGTTCCTTACATTTGGGATTCTGTTCTGTGGAGCGATGAAACAAAACTGGAAATTTTCTGCCTTATGGATCAGCGGTCTGTCTGTAGGAAGAATAATTAAGCATATGCTGAAAAGAACCATCTGTCTACAGTTAAGCATGGTGGGGCTTCCAACAGGACAATGATACACTTCTATACATACTTCCAATTCCACTAAGACTTGGTTGCAGAAGAAGTCTTCGAAGATTCTACAGTGGCCATCACAGTCACCTGACTTGAACCCCATAGAAAATATCTGGTGAGATTTGAAGAAGGCGGTTGCAGCATGCAAACTCAAGAATATTTCTGAACGAGGCCATTGCTTATGAGGAATGGGCTAAGATTCTTCAGAAACACTGGCAGAAGCTGGTGTCTGGTTAAGTGTTCTCGGCCCAGATGACGTTGCCTATAGACGAGCACGAAAACACGTAGGCTTCGAGTCAACGTGCCACATAAAGTTTGGACCAGGATTGTGGTACCCACTCCGGCGGAGTCTGTGTGCTCATCTATAGGCAACACCATGGTAAGGCATGTTGGTAGATTGGCACCTGTAGAATTTCCTTTTGTTGGAAACCCAGATAAAAGTAAAAAGCCACTAATTTGTTTAGATGTATGTCCGAGGCAGTTCGAGCATACACAAACGCATTTCTTTACACACACACACACACACACACACACACACACACACACACACACACACACACACACACACACACACATACACACACACACACACACACACACACACACACACACACACACACACACACACACACACACACACACACACACCCACACACACGCACACACACACACACACACACACACACACATGCACACACACAAATAACGTATACGGACTGTATTCTCTTAACTTTAATCTCAGAATTTTTTTTTTTTTTTTTACGTTGCGGTTCAGGGCTTCCGTATTAACATTATAAATACTTTTGTTGTCACTTTTGGTCAATTCAATGCATCCTTGGTAAATGAACATATATTTTTAATCTACAAAAAACAAACATACTCATCCCAAACCTTCAAATGGTATGATGCATGACTACGGCCCGGTTTCACAGACAGGACATTTGTAAACATTTGTAACACCACCATTCTGTGAATTCTTAGAGGATAATGCCTGTTTTTGCCTCTCATTTGCAAATGATTGCAAGAAAATAAGTAGAAGCAACAGAAAATGAGCGGAAGCAATTGTACCATTAAAATGTCTAATGTTAGCCAGCTTACCAGACAACTTGCTAACTATTTTCCTTGGAGTAATACATTTCTTGAGGTTTCTCTAAAATACATAACAGTTGGTGTTGGGGTACTTTCCTTACACGCTCTTAATCGATTGCACACTTCAAACTACAATCTAACACATTTCTTATCTATCCTTACATATTTTGCTGCACTAATTTGTCAGACATAGTGTACTAGCACAACTATAGGAAATTAGAACAAGCTGAGAGTTGAAACAACCTACAAAAATGATTTTAACTTGCCATTTTATGTTACGCTATATGCACCTGAGAGGAAAATGTATCTGGAATGTACACACAGTAAAGTTACTCTGCCTAATTCCCTTCCTTTGCAATTGTGACCTAATTTAAAAGAATGGTGGAGTCGTCAGATTGACTTATATTTCTGAAATGCCATTCTAGGCCTGGAGGAAGTAGAAAAACTGGTCCCAATGGCAGAATTACAGATGATAGATCATTAAAGGCCATTTTTGCGCAGAATTGTGGGGTCTGCAGTTGCCCCCAAAATCAAGGCATATGCCACTGACAGCGTGTGCAACTATCCCAGCTTTAATGTGGCAGCTGGCAATATCCAAATATCAGAAAGAAGGAAATGTCAAGGGGAGGAACTCAGCCAAAAGTAGAAGGATCTGCAGGGGACACATAGGCCCTCAGGCTCTGTAAGAGTGCAGTGTGTGTCTACAGAAATAAAAGTTGCAGACATAATGTTTATGTTCATATTTGTGCACAATTGTGAGGTTTCCCTATAGGGACGTTTCCACCATCATGAACAAATGTCATTTGGAGAGTGTTGATTGTATTTTTCTTTGTGTCAGTGTTGAGAAGCGATAAGGTGACTGTGTGGTTGGGACTGTATGAAGAAGGGAAACAGTGTATGTGGTGTGATTTTATTTTGTTCACCTTCTGTATTTGTTTATTTTCTACTTTTTTTTACATTTGTATACCATCTCTAAGTTATAGTATATAATATAGTTTACAGAATAGCTCGGCATATAGTGTGAATCTTTGTGTGTGTGCTTGACTGTTGTGACAATACAGTTGTTTAAAATTCCCTCCAAATGTGTGTGCTCTTAAACAAGGTACACACACACACATTCCCCAGCTCTTGCATTAAGAGGATCAGCACAATAATGTACAATCCAAGCGTGTAAATATCTGGCCTTTATAAATTAACATAAACAAGAACACTTAACCCCATAATGATTTGAGCACATTGCAAGTCCATGTCAATAGGGCCAAGACACAATATTTAACAGTATAAATGCATACTTTTCGTTCTCAAACAATACAGCTGTCTCATGCTCACATAAAGAGATGAAAATTGGTAGTGAAGCAATTGTGCTGATGAAAATCCCAAGATAAAAATATACTCCCTACCTCTCTACAGCTGTCAAAAAAGAAAAAAAAATCCTGTCACCATCTCAAGAAGTATTTCTCATCCTTCAGAAGTCTGTGCTATACTAGATAATGGAATCAAATAGTGCTATTTAATCATAGATGTACTTTTGGGACAGTTTCTTTGGTGGCTTTATTTAAAACTACTCGTATTTAAACTGATCACACAAAGGTATTTGTCTCTAGTCTTTTGTTCATTTTATGAGAGAGACAATTGGTTTTGGGGGGTTAAATTCTGTGTTCAATTCAATGTCAGAATATTCAACCTATTCTTAGAAAAAGGTTTAATTTATAACTTCTGTCAGACATCAGCATCTATTTAGTGAATGCAATGCTACCTATGTGTGACTTGTGCTGGCAAAATGAGTCGCAATGAGCAAATTTTCAAAAATTAGGTATTCCACATTCACATTCTCTGTTAAAAAACCTTCAAAATAATGCATGATTCGTTGCAATTAGACAAAAAACGACTGATCTACCCCTGTTTGAAGTCGATAGAGTCATTCCTGGTAAATATGGCACATTTACCAAATCAAAACCAAATACAGTATCTATAGGGAAAATATGCATATTCAAATACAAAATCAACTTTTTTTTCCATGATACCACAATTGCTTGATAAACATTTATTTATTTATTTATTGTAAAATTTTATTTAACATACAGCCTTTAGACCCACTACCCCGCGAACAGATACGTTACACATCAGATTATTTTCCCCAACAGTTAAACAAACTTTTATTTAAGACATAACAGATAATGTTTGCGTGAATACTCGCCAAGACAGATATTTTGAAATACTGTAATTCTGTGTATACAGTATTGTGTAGGGATCGCGCATTGTCTGAGGCGTCTTTTTGCACACGCTTTGGTTATGTCAATCAGCACGATTAAGATTGTTTTGTTTACATCCGCATTTCATTGGTTCAGACTCATGTCATCGACAATTCGCTATGAATATTTACAAAGTCGGAATACTGTGCTTTACAAACTTTACCCAGCTTGTAATGAGGCTGAGAGGAAGCGCCAGTCGAGAAGCAAGCAGAACAACCCTGCATTTTTCATGGACAAACGAAAGATAATCCACTCAGAAATTAGCCCGTGCTCATTCCGACTCATTTTGGCTCCACAGGTCACATGTATAACTTATTAGTAGTTACTGTAGCCTAGTTATTGTAGTAGTTACTGTAGTTACTGAAACATTTGAAAATGGCAATTCATTTTATATGTAAACAGAATACATATTTTTAAGTGCAATGTTTTGACTTCCATTAATGGGGTTGAATAATAGGAAGAAATAGGAAGATAATAGGAAGAAACCCAACCCCCCTCCCCCCCCCAAATCCTACTTAGTTTTCCTGGATGGAAATGGAGTGCAACTTTATGCAGTATTACCACAGTCATATAGTATTACCACAAAGAAGATTTTGCACAAATATGTATTCAGACATAAGCCAAAATTTTATTTATGTGGGTAAATATCATATTTTCTTTTTTTACTTTTTTACAACTACAAGAAGATACAACTTAATTTAGTTTACTTACTATATCCTCCCACATTTATCTTGAAATGGAGGGCCGCATTATGCTGTCCTCACAACATTACCACAAAGCAGATTTTACACAAATATGGACTCGCCATACACATGCTTCCCTTTGCCAAAGAACCATCCAAAGCAAAGCATCTAATGACAAATAGTTACAACAAGTGCTCTTCATTCACAGTGTATTAAGTGTTGGAGCAGCGCTAGCGAATGCTGATGCTGGAGGCCCCGATTACTCATTCACTGCTTCATCAGAACCACGTCTGTTAGCAATGATAAATAATGTAGCAGCTTGGCATAGCTCACTGGGCCAGGCCAGCACGGAATTGATTCATGTGCATTTTCTCAGCTCTTTTCATGCCAACAGTTCCTCACCTATTCACTCACATTGGCACTTTTTTCATGCTACAGCAAATACATAAAACACTCAATGCTAATTAATGGTTTGAGAGACCTGGAGGCCACATCGGGAAGGAGGGGTAAATATAGATGATGTAGGAGTGATCTTAAACCATGTTAATTTCTTTCAGAAATTTGATTTAATTAAAAGTAAGGAGCTGAGCCAAGAAAATAAGCATTTATGAGGAAAATGCATCGTCAGTTGCTCTTTACCCCAGAGTTGTGTGCTAAAAGGGTAATCTTGACATAATAAACACAAGAAAATGCTGAAACTCTAGCTGTTTGTGTATCCTAATGGTAGAGCGTAATCCTTTGTTTTTTCAATTTTCAATTTTATACTTTTTTTTATAAAAGAAAACAAGAAAGATAGGAAAGTTTCATGTATCATGTAGGCTCGTAATTTAATTTACAATTATATTCATGGATTTTAAATGACGTAACTGCTCTGATTATATCAATCAGAAGGTGCTCTTGTTTTATTTAAAGTGCCCCTATTTTAGATATGTGGCCCTGGATCACAAAACCAGTCTTAAGTAGCACGGGTATATTTGTGGGAATAGCCAACAATACATTGTATGGGTCAAAATTATCAAATTTTCTTTTATGCCAAAAATCATTAGAATATTAAGTAAAGATCATGTTCCATGAAGATATTTTGTAAATTTCCTACCGTAAATGTATAAAACATTTATTTTTGTGAGTGAATGCAGCACAATCGCGAACATAAATGGACAACTTTAAAGGCGATTTTCTCAATGTTTCGATTTTTTTTGCACCCTCAGATTCCATATTTTCAAATAGTTGTATCTCGGCCAAATATTGTCCTATTCTAACAAACCATACATCAATGGAAAACTTATTTATTCAGCTTTCAGTGATGTAAAAGTCTCAATTTCAAAAAAATGACCCATAAGACCAGGGTCACATATCATCTTTAATGTAGTGTGAAATATAGCTGTTTGTGAATGTAAATGGTCTGCAAAGTTTCAAATTTCAAAGTGCAATATAAATGTTGTGGAGTTATTATTTGCCAAAACGGTAGGTAACGGTAGGTAACAAACTTGTATATTGCCAGCCTTTGATCTACTTCGACTTTGACCCACCCTCAAACACTGTTGTTGCAGCTGAGGCCAGGAATAGTTTGGTTCGTGTTGTCGAAATGTCAAGAAGACCCTTTTTTCTGCACTGCGAAAGCAAATCCCCATTGAATTACTGATCGTATCACTGTGCGCAAGTGCTAAGGATACATTTGGAGCGGAAATTCATATGGTAATGGATGTATCGTTTCCAACACGTGCTGTAAGAGGTAGACCAATCACAACAGACTGGGCCATATGACCAATCAGAGCATAGAAGGCTCTTGGAAAGGAGGGCAGAGTCCTGCACACAGGTCACTAATTTTGATGTAACAGGTAGAATAATATTTACGTTGTCATTTGCAGTGCGGGTACAGGTCGGGAATCAATAGGCACAAGACTATTTCAACTTGATTCGCTACCCACTGATAGGCAGCTGCTTTCCAAATGGTCCCGTGCTTATTTGTGATCTGTAGTCTGAAAACTGTCAAATGTTTTCAATGTTTTAACATGGTTTGCAGCATTAAGCACAGCGTTTGCGCGCTAACTGAGGTGATTTACAGCTTTAGTCATTATAAAGGAATGCTCGCTCTTTGCTTGCTTTCTGTATATAATCTATTCGTAATTTGAATAAAAGTTTTATTTTTCATGCTGCTAAGAGGACCAACGGCCATGTATACACTGCAGAGTTTCGGGAGAGACAACCTCATTTAAATGCAGAGTGAATCCACTAAAATATCCCTGATATAATATTTAAAAAAATAGGCTCATTTGGCTATAGTCTTTTAATTTATGGATTCCTCTAAGCATCAGTAGATAGCCTATTTATGCACATTTGTTCAAAATAGCCTGTATGGGCAGATTGTTCACATACAGGCAAAAGTTTTGTGTTGTTTACACAACGGATGCATGTTCTCATCTTTTTTCTGTTAATTATCACCATGTTGGGATGCATGTCTATTTTTCCTAAATGCATCAACTCAGAATGCCAAGTTGGTTTGATTGATTGTGCTACATGAGAAAATAAATAATTTGTGTCTACCTGATGTAGATTTAATGCATAGATTTAGTGTGGTTCAGGTCGTGGTCTTTTTGTCAAACGGGTGGTGTCGAGTATGGAATTAAATTACTGTAGTGCTGCTGTCGGATAACAGGTCGGTTGTTCTGTTAAGTACTGCGGGTGCGGGTTTACCAAACAGGACCCATGCAGGACTCTGAGGAGGGGTGAAGACAGACAGAATCCTTTATTGAACTGGTTCAGACACTGTGATGAAAGAGTTTAAGCTGCAACATAAATTACTAGAAAATTTAAGGTTATTATTATTTATTTTTTTGGATTCACAGATTGTAGGAGGCCTCCAAAACAAGATAAGGAACCTTTAAAATAGCATAATAGGTGCAATTTAATATGTGAACATGTACTAGGAAAGTTTCCCTTCTGTTTCATCTTTGGATTTTGCTGATATCAGCATGGATTAGAATACAGTATGTTTGTTTACTGGCATCCAGCTCTCTCTCTCTCTCTCTCTCTCTCTCTCTCTCTCTCTCTCTCTCTCTCTCTCTCTCTCTCTCTCTCTCTCTCTCTCTCTCTCTCTCTCTCTCTCTCTCTCTCTCTCTCTCTCTCTCTCTCTCTCTCTCTCTCTCTCTCTCTCTCTCTCTCTCTCTCTCTCTCTCTCTCTCTCTACTTGCTAAAGAGAGCAGCTGTGGAGGCTGCCAAGGTCGCAGGGACAACTGAGAGTAATGACATTCCCCTGAAATGTTACCTCAATGCTAAAACTCACACTCAGCAGGAACAGATGAGGGCTCAGGAAGACAATGGCCTACAAAACCCGTCTGCATGTCGGTAGTGGTGTGTGTGGGTGTTTCTTCAACTTTCATGTCCCAGGGGTTGAGTTTTATTAAAACTAACAAATAACAGAACGTTTGTTTTATGAAGATCACACTAAAACTCTTGCCAACATTTTACCATGCAATCATGAATCATTTTGTGCTACTTTATGTAAATTTTAATAGCTGTTATGTAAAAATAAACCAGTCATAATTTACTAACACAAATTATCACGGTTCCTCTGTTGTCGCATTATATCCATCACAACCAAAAATGTTGCCTAATTTAGGGTTTGGGTTAGTTAACCTAAGTTCTTTCACAAAGTGCACTTATTGAACAATGAGACAAAAGTGTCAGTGAAGAACCAGAGAGATACAATGGGTAATGAAGCAAAGCAAAATCAACATAAACATCACTTGAATACAATATTTTTTTATTGTGCATCATTTTCAATCAAGCTTTATTTTTTAATTATACAGATTAACACTCTGTGTTAGAAAACACACTACATTGCTCCATGATGCAACTTACAATCCAATAAATAAAATGACCAGGACATTTTTTTCAGATAATTTTCCTTTGGTAGGAAGAATACTTGGAAGAGTCAGACTAAAAGAACATTGAGGAAAAATAAAAGAGGAAAGCGGAAATCCCTGTGGAAGATAACGGCAGCAGAGATAATACCACGCTAACTTTCTGTGGGTTAACAATGTGCCGCCTGCTGAAGCCGCTGTCTGCGTAATGGTTCTCTGGAGGTTTGCAGAGGCCGACAACTTTTTTTTTTGTGCAGCTAAGCTGCATGTGGTGCCCCTCTCCTTTCACCCACTGCAACCTTCTTCTCCGATAATGATGCCAAGTGATCAAGTGTGCACCTACGTACCTCACACGGACATACAGTACACACAACACACTCTTGGAGAAGTGTGAGTACGACAATGCTGTTCTAAGTATTACCACAGTTGTTTTGTATGCTGCCCTATATGACCAGATAAACTGTCATGACCAACCTCCTCAAAATCATGAAGGACGGTTGGAATGCAAGACATAGCCTGCTGTCCTCTTTCCCAAAAATAGCTTATGCTGAAGATCAGTGCTGACGTTTTCTTTAGCAAAAGGTCCCTACACTGGAGGATCCGTCTTGCCTTTAACGCCACAAGTTTCTGTTTGCTTAATGCCAGCTCTCCTTCTGTGCATTCAGCAGTGACTCTGTTCTTTTGCAGAATAGGTTAGGCAAGAGCAAGAGTTTTACAGCCGTTTGGGGAGGTGAGTGAGTGTGTGTGTGTGTGTGTGTGTGTGTGTGTGTGTGTGTGTGTGTGTGTGTGTGTGTGTGTGTGTGTGTGTGTGTGTGTGTGTGTGTGTGTGTGTGTGTGTGTGTGTGTGTGTGTGTGTGTGTGTGTGTGTATGTGTGTGTGTGTGTGTGTGTGTGTCTGTGCGCATGTATATATCATCTCATATATATATATATATATATATATATATATATATATATATCATATGTATATATATTAGGGGTGTAACAATTCATCGATATGGATGATGCATCCATGTATCGATGCCACACATAAACTATCGATATACGGTATCTTTATTTTGAATTTTCTCAGCTGAAATAGACACCTGACAAGATTGACTGAACCTTAAACCGTTTTGTCACAAAAGCCGATATTGTCCACTGTCAAGGCATCGCGAGTTCATGTTTTACAGCAGAAACTGACAAGCAACACCCTTGTTGTTTGTTAACACAACCCGAAAAGTCAGTTTTAGCAAATCAGGTCAGGTGACAAGGCTGTTAGTCACTTCGAAAAGATGTGCTAGCTGAGAGGAGTTTCGTCAAAGCTGAATACAAACTTGCTAAAACAGCACATTAGTGGTGAGGGAAAACTCCCCTGTATTAGCTCTAATCACAATGTAACGAGGTTAGATGTTGCGGAAAGAAGGAGGCGTCAACCGGCGAACATTTAAAGACTTTAATAAATAAATAAACACATACAAAACGAAAATAAAGGCAGCAGTCCCTCACGGACGACTGCTGCCACATGAAACAAAACATCAAATAAAATTCAGGCCTGGCCTCTCTTGATCTCCACTGTCGTCACTCCTCCTTTTATGCTTCTGCTCCTCTGTGAGTGATACGAGCCTGGTGCGTTGCGCAGGTGTCGCTCATTAGTAATCACAGCGCCATTCTCCCATGGCCCTCGACCTCGTCCTGCTCGCTACATACCCCCATCTCCCCTTGCAGGCCGGGGGTATACCCGAGACTGCGCTCCTCCGGGGGGACCGGATACAGTGGCTGCGGTACCTGGGGGTATGGACAGACGAGGTGAGAGAAAAGGAGACGGAAGCATGAGGAGCAACAGAGACGAGAGAGGGGAGAGAGGAGAGACAAAAAAAATCTTTGTCCGGTTCCCGGACACACTTCCGCTCAGTCCTCAACCAGCTGAGAGACTCACTCGCGGTGCCATGCAATGGTACTGGACATCCGTTGGGGGACGGCTCAGCGCTCCTCCGCCTCCTGGCGGACGGCGATGGCTCCTCCGGTCGAGGGCAGTCGGCAGTGAGTTCCCCATTCCCTGCTCCGCCCCCATCATGGCCGACGGCAACAGGCTCCGCGACTCCTCCGCTCCCTCTCGTACGGCAGCCACCCCTCCTCGACAACAGGAGCACACCAGTGAGCCATCCCACCTGTTCTTCCATCGCTCCAGCACCATTGCCTCGGGTAGCCATCGGCGGTCATCGCTCCTTCGTACTGCCCGACCTCCTCAGCACCGCAATTCCCCTTAGTGGGTCGATGGAGCCCGCACAAATGTAAGGAACTCAGCTTTTTGGAAATATTAATTATCAATAATATCTTGTTATTATTAATTATAAATATTTGGGTCAGTTAATTGGATTAACTTGATGTGGCTGAATTAATATTACAATCAATTAATCAGTTCTTCCAACGAACTCTTTTGATTATTAATTTATTCTAAGAAAAGGGTATCTTCCATGGCCACAGAAGAATAATTATTTCTTCGCCTGTATAGTACTTTGAGCCAGTAGCAAAAACCGTGATCGTAAAGTGACTTGTATTGCAAACAAAACAGAACCAAATGCATATTATGTACAAGTTTTATTAACTAAACATAGATATGTATATGAATATAAATAAACTAAACAACATACACACATGAATACATAAATAGGTTAGTGATAGGATGAAATTGGAAACCGGAAGAGGGTCTATGAGAAGAACCATCAGAATTTCATTTTCACATTTCATTGAATTGAATACTTGCATTTGTAATGGGAACAATTCTTGAAGTTGTTGAAAATTGAAGTTGTTGATGGTTCCGGCAGTGTCAAGTGAAAGTTGGTTGAGCGTTCTCTTTCTCCAGGAACGCATGGCTGGTTTGGTCAAGGCCTGGGACTCTGTTGAGGCCACGCCGAGCACCCAGGAGAAGTGAGGAAGTCGGAAGGATGGGTGATTGGAGTTGTTGGTTGGAGTCTTTGTTCCAAAACTCTTGAGATTGTCCTTGGTTCTTTGTGAGAGAGTCATCTCTCTCCTGCCTGAGCCCATGTCTGGTTGGAATCGAGGCCTGCTGGGCCCTGGGGCCCCCATGGAGGGGGAGGGGGTTCCCCAGTAACACCAGAACAGTGTTGCGGCTGGATGAAAGAACTAAGAGAGGGAGGTCACATGTGGACTGTCTCTATTAAGGCCTGGAAAAGATCCTCCCCTAAGGGTTGAACTCGACCAATCAGAAAGGTGACATGTCTGAGAGGGAAAGTGGCTCTTAGTTGATTTACGGATCTTTGTCCCTAGCATGATTATACCTTCATTAATGCTCACATAGCTATAACACATTCACACTGCATTCTAGAAGAAGGTGATGTACATCAAAGTGCGAGTCATTAAATGAGGATTAATTAGGTAGGAGGCATGATACAGGTGAGGTTACATTGATCGTTAGTTGGTTGTATACCAGGATACATACCATAATATATACCTAATAGTACACGAGACAGTAAACCATTTACACTGTTTCTTTCACATTTTTATGCATGTTCATTTATAGATCAGTTAGTCTATGATTAATGCAGCAACGTCTGTTTTAAAGAGGGTTTCTGTTTCATAGTCTCTCTCTTTAGTATGTAGCCACATTCCTCAGAGGTCTAAAATCTCCTTATCATGCCCTGTAACATGACACTATTTCTGCCGTTGTGTTTGTTCATTTGGGCTGTGTGAGGAGTTTCATAAACCTTTGTATATAATGAATAATTAGTATGTGTCTGATTGGTCCATACCCTACACAAATCTGGCAAGTTTAAGCCATCGGATGCTCGGTGAAAAAGGTTGCTAGTCCTCCTGGTGCAATATTCTGAAAATATAAACTGAAAACTGGAAATGGGGTGGTGATGGCGCAGTGGATAAGACACATGCCTTTGGTGTGAGAGACCCGGGTTCGAATCCACTGTGAGACACCAATGTGTCCCTGAGCAAGACACTTAACCCCTAGTTGCTCCAGAGGCGTGCGACCTCTGACATATATAGCAATTGTAAGTTGTTTTGGATAAAAGCGTCAGATAAATGTAAATATAAAACCAACGTTTTTTTTAAGGTAATCTTGTCAAAATGAATTTCATAAAATTGGTATGGAAAAATTATCGTTTGTACAGGAACTTCTTACTCTTTGAGCATTTCTAAATAATATAGAATAATTCTCATTTATCAATACTTTATTTATGTATTTATTTATTTATTCATAATTATATCTGTCTTTACTTTGACAATGATCAGCTGAATGTACATTATCCATTATGTGTGGTAAATGCATTATTTGGTATCTTTGCAAAATCTTCGGCTGGAGCCTACTTTGAGGAAAAAGGTTAGGCAGAAAATCGCCTTGTCCCTGTGGGTCTGTTCTTCTGACAGGGCAGCTGACGAGGACACATTGCCAGTTGGTCACCTCAAATGTGAATCAATTAATTTGATATTTAAGAATGAGATGACTAAAGGGACATGATGTCCTTCAAGATTCAGTAATCTGGTAATGATTCGGCCTTAATGAATGCATGCCTTGTGTCTCAAATACTGTGTCAAGCTATAGTTACACAAAAACAGCAAGGCACATATACAGTTTTGCATCCATTTAGTTTAGTTAGCCTGCTATTTAGCATAAGCCTAAACTATAGCGGGAACAGAATGAGAAGAGAGTACCTTTTGTTTATTTAAACAATAATGTTGCCTTAATTTACTCATTCTACTCACTCAAATAATAGGATAAGATAAATAAAATGAGAAAATGTGAATTCTATTATTTTTTAATTTTTTTTATTATTCATAGCTCCCACAAAATCTAAATGGCTCTGGTCTGCCACAATACTGTACATCACTGGTTTGTTGTTTAAGGTGTGGGGGTTGTTGGATTTTTCCACTGATATAACTTTTTGGCTTAAACCTCTATTTTAGTACCATGTGACCATAAACACTTTTTCCTACATAACAACTGGTCACTATTAAACATTTGGGTAATCTCTGGATGGCCATTTTAAAGTAATGACATCTCTGTATCATTTCTGTCAGGTCTTCTTTTGGTTTGCACAGAGGTTTTTTTTTTTAATTGCGACCTTTGCTAGGCAGCCTCTAGGAGGTTTGATGTAGCTGACACTTCCTGAGAACAGAATCAACAATTCCTACTGGGACATTCAAACACTTGGATATTGGTTTGTACTCTTTTCCTAGTCATTTGTTTTACTTTGTCACTATACAGTTTTTTGTAATGCTCTCAGGTCTTCATTTGCACAGCGATACTTCAGATTCACAACCTAAATAATGATTGTGTAGCTGTGGGGTTTTAGTAGCTATTTTAATGTTTCAGGCTATTGTCTCCTTGTTGGGGAAATTGTTTTTTATCTCTGTAAACTTGGAAATTTGGCAACCCAACAGATTGAAGACTTCTGTAAAAAGCACAAGTAAGCTTTTTTTTATTGTAAAATCAAAACAATTTCACATTAAAGAAATTAATTTACTTTTAGTTTCTGTTCTAACACATTAAAATACCTAAGAGAACAACTTTATTCACATTTTATTTATGGACTTTATGCCATTACTTGAAAGTACAGAATTAGCCAGTAAAGCAGAGGAAGAGAGGAGTGGGAATGCATCAGTCCCCATGAGAATGATAGCTTTAATGTGTTGGAATACCATTTTGTGGCCCTGAAGATGCATTAATACAGAGAAAGAGAAAATAGCTGAATGATCCTTGATCTCTGAGATTTGTAAACCTATAATTGGCTGTCACCTAACTGCCCTCCAAAGGCCTGGTGGTGAATCGTGCCTCGAAAAACTGCTGATAACGGGGTGCAAACAGAGGATGGGTGGTCCAGACCATAGGGGTAAATCACCTGCATACATCTCTTTTTTATCTCTCAAACCTCCAGAGAGCAATTTGCAGAGCTATGTAGACCACAACAAAACAGCAGGAAGCCTGAATCTGAAATCCCACTTTAGCTGTGCCCTGGGAGGAGAACCGAAGGACCAGCTAGGCCAGTGGTAAAGTTGATGGTCTTGATACAGTGTTACGGTGAGGCAAACACCTCCAAATTCAGTCCACGTGTAACATTCCCACACCCTGATTTCAATGTGCATGGTGAAAAGTGAAAGCAGCTATTTTCTTACCTGATCTGACCCTTTGAAAAGTATTTTTGTTGGTCCAAGCAGATCTACATGTAGTCAGGTTTATTCTATCATCAAATAATATGTTTGACTTAAATAAAAGCAGTTAATGGGGATGTCACAACATGAAGCAGATTTGCAGTGTATTGTTTTACATTAGGCTTGAGTTTGGCCATGAGAATAACAGGCTTCCGCATCCCTGACTACTATTAGCTGTAAACTTCATTAAATCGAAACATTTGATAAAGTTAGATTTGTTGATGTGTAATACTATAGAGCTTGACAGTCTCAGTTGTGAAGATCTGATGTGTAAGGTCATCGGGTTACTGCTTCAAAGGCAAAGTAAAGTAATAAGATGAATTGAACACTTCCGAGGTGGCACAGATGTTCCATTAGTCCCTGTTGATCTTTCAGCCTGGATCATTGTCTATTTCACACTGAACATGAAGCAAGAAAATAAAAAAGAAATGCTCACTGAAAACAATTTACCCTTAACCTTCTGTTATATATCTCTTAATCTTGTGCTGTTAGTATTAAAGGGATAGTTCACCCAAAAATTAAAATTCTGTCAGTATTTACTCACCCTCATGTTGTTCCAACCCCGTAAGACCTTCGTTCATCTTCGGAACATGAATTAAGATATTTTTGATGAAATCTGAGAGCTGGATCACTCCTCCATACTAGTCCATAGTCTTATTCAGGGATTGAAACTTGCCAGCCCCGAAAAGTTATTAAAGACATCGTTAAATTAGTGACTACAGTGGATCAACTTAAGTTTATCAAACGACGAGACTACTTTTTGTGAGCAAAAAAAAAAAAAAATAATGACTTTATTTCAACTATTCATTTCCTTCTATGTGGGCCTCTAGTCAGTTCACTAGTATTATAGCGTAAGCTTCTGTTGTTGTACGTCACACGCATCACACACATGACCAGCGCCGGGCAATAGTGAGCCTACATGTGACGTAGCTACGCAATTACACTACGTTAACTGACTAGAGGCCCACAGAGAAGGAAATCAATAGTTGAAATAGCCACTGTAGTCACTTGGACTATTTTAACGATGTCTTTAATAACTTTTCAGGGCTGGCAAGTTTCAATCCCTGAAGAAGCCTATGGACTAGTATGGAGGGGTGATCCAGCTCTCAGATTTAATCAAAAATATCTTAATTTGTGTTCCGAAGATGAACGAAGGTCTTACGGGGTTGGAACAACATGAGGGTTAGTAAATACTGACAGAATTTTCATTTTTGGGTGAACTATTCCATTAAGCTAGAGTCGTATTGATAGTCCTCAGACATGGGCCAAAGTCATTGGTTTTCAGGTCAGAGTCGTGCTTCAAATCTTAACCTTCAGTTTATGTTTCTAGTAAAGACTGGAGTCCGGTTACATGCTTTAAATCAAAACAAGTCAGTTAATGACGAGTTGCATTAATGTGTCCATTCCAAAGGGCTTGCTGTTAGGCCGTGTGTCCACCAAAGCGTTTTTAGCCAGCTGAAAACGCTGGACGCTCTGCTGAAAACGCCTAGCTGTGGGCGCTTGAGAGCGTTTTGGCAGCGCAGCATTTTTTCAGTTGAGACGATTAGTTGCTATTATACAGAATATCCGCAGCACAGTTTACTTGCAACTGATTTTGCAGATAATTTGTTTCATACTAAAAAATAATTTTTCATCCATTTTGTTCGGTTAGCTCTGCTGGTTGACGTCGTTGTGACAGTTGGTCGGTGTGGTATTTGTCCCGCTCCTCCTCCACTGTGATTGGACGGCTGGGAAAAAAGTGACAGTGAAGAGCGCTGCGTTTTACCCAAAGTTAAACATTCTTCAACTCTCGGCGACCTGTAAAAAACGCCGAACGCTCAGCGCCTCGTTATGCTCATGGCGTTCTAAAAACGCAGCGCTCCCATTGAAAACAATTGAAAAAATACGCCAGCTGCGTGAAAAAACGCTTTGGTGAACACACGGCAAAATGGATAATGGATGTCAAAGCCAATCATAATGGATGTCAAAGCCAATCATAAGATGAATTCATTTTGGTACACTTTATAATAAGTATACAGGAATAAAGTACTTACAAATCATTTACAAACTATTAGTTTATAGTCAATCCAGAGTTAATTTATCGTAGTCTCTCAGGGCCGTGCACAGGGGGGTGGTCCAGTGGCTAGAGCCACTGCCCCTCTGCCCTCATCGACTGAGGTGCCCCTCTTCCCCACCCCCACCGCTCCGGTCAGAGCATTCCGCTGATTCCGCTAATCCGCTCCAGGTTTTCCCGCTCGCTCCGCAGCATCACTCACAGTATATTTGTCTGCGCGGCACTCTCTTGAAACTGATGACCCTTTCACACAGGCAGTTTAGTTCGGAACGGGGCACGGTTCGCATGAAAAATCGCTAATGTGAACGCTGTCATGTGGACTCGGGTGCGCACTGGGACTTGAGACTGCCTGGAGGAGGTGGTCTGAGTTCGGTTGCTCCCGAACTGTGCTTCGGTTCGCGTGCATGTGAAAGCAACACGGACTTGGGTGCGCACTTGTTCAGGAAGTTAGTTAAAATAAAACACACGTAAGGGATGAAGATTTACCTTGGATACGAGCAAGAGTGAGTCTGCAGTGTATTCGCACATAGTGCGTGCAATCAGGGCAACAAATTAATGGAAATCCACTGTCTCCTCAAAAGAGTCCATTTCCAAACAGCGGGAAGACAGTAAACCTGTGCTGTTTACTCAGCTATGCATAATAGCACCAAATTAATAAAAAACACAATATATTGACCTGCGTCGTGTTTTCTATCATGCGCCGTGAACGTTTGCAATGACGTAAGATGCACGCAAACGCACCAGAGTTCGATAGAATCAAGTTGAGTGTGAAACCAACAATCGCGCTCGGCCTCGAACCGCAGCAAACGAGCCCAGTGTAAAAGCATCACGAAAGCTGTCGCATTAACAGGTAGGCTATGCAAGACAGTGGTTGAATCTGCGAAATAAATCTTTTTTTTTTTGTATTTATGTCAGTAATGTTTTGCTCTTGGTCTTCTACTAGTGCTAACAACTTGTAAAACATATCTACGTTCTTAGTATTAGCTGCTTGTCTAATCAAATTATTGTACTCTCGATCAGATCTAATACCAATAACTATATTTTCTGTTGTTGGCACACTCTGTAGACAAAGTGGTATGAATAACACCCCTGGTTAGAGTATTCTCCTGATAAAGTCTAAAATGAATTTGAGTGTGTGCTGTCTTCTCTTTTAATTGTATATTTTGTAATAACTGAATAATTTGTGTTAACAAGCAACCACCCCCTTAGTGCCCCTTTTTTTTGGTTTAGGCCACTGCCCCTCAAAATGTCTGTGCACGGCCCTGTAGTCTCTACACTGTTAATATATAAATAGGATGTATACAAATAGTGGTATGTATATAAAATTAAACAATAATAATTTTGTTATAATTAGTGAAAATGAATGAAGTACTACCTATTTGTATATAGCCTATTAATATATTAAGAATGTAGAGACTACAATATATTAACTATGAATTAACTATAACCTAGTAGTTGTCTTTTCAAATTATTTGTAAGTACTTTATTATTGTATACTTATTAGTTTTATGTCTGTTGTACATTTTGAAGTCGTGGATGCATAACTACCTTGCTTTTGATAGGTTATAATGTATGAAACACAACTGTAAAAGACTGTAAAAATTGCTACAGTAAAAGCCTGTTTATTAATAGCAAGATCTCTTACTATACACATGGTAGAACTGTAATAAATCTAGCCTTACATTTTATGCAATTTTACAGTAAAATACTGTTAAATGTACTGTTTGCAAGTATAAACGAACAAATAATCTTTATTTATTATATATATAATAATATTTAATTTATTGTAATATTTTTTTTTCTGTAACATTGCGATTTAAATGTGCATCTTATATTGTTAAATGAATGAATACCTTATGTTAGGTTTATTTTAGCATTATTTTAGTGCAATGTGAATTACCATGGTGGTGTTTTATATTTGTGTGCATGACTCTTTGAACATTTTATATATTAGAATTTCCCTCAGCTTGTGGAAATGCTACTTGTGATTAACTTTGATTCATCATGTGTCTTTTTCTTTACCACCGGTGTTAGTTGCCTGTGTAGGTAAAAAAGAGAAAAGGTTTAGTAGCAGCATTAGTGATGGGATTTATGGCTCTTTGAGGGGATCCGGATCTTGGCGATCTGTTCCTTTCAAAGAGCCGTTCAAAAGAACGGCTCTTTTGGCTCTTTTTAAATATTTAGTCAGTTTTAAGAAGCCAGCCTGGGGGCATCTCAGTTTATCCTGGAAATAATCACTGGGAGGAATGATGAGGTGAGATTTGTAGTGAAATAATTAAAACTCAGATATCACACACCAATATCTGAGTTTGAATTATTCTGAAATATTGATTATTACCTCATTTGTCATGTGTGGACTATATTCCATGGTTGCACAACATCCCTCTACTTAGAAAGTGACATCACTATTTTGGATTTACCTTTAATACAAAGTGTGTGTATGTGTAAAGCTATGTTGACTTATATGTTATTCATACAATACCTACTCACAAATAAACATCAAAAACAAAGCCGGCTGCAATGAATTTCTGTGCAAAACAGCTTTTACTACAAACACTAACACTTCCACACAAGAACATTGTTATCACACAAGAACATTTTGATAAAAAACAAAACAAAAACCGTCTCTTTTGGCTCTTTTTAAATATTTAGTCAGTTTTAAGAAGCCAGCTTGACGGCAGCGTGCACAAGTCATTGGCTCCGCTCCTACCCAATGACAGAGGCACGTAGGGTTTTTTTTCCACTGGAGTACTCACGTAAAGGATGCGCGCGCGTGCACAACTACTATCATCATGCTGTTAGGCAGTAGCACTCCTGCGCTGGGTGCGCCCCTTCCCCTATAACTGAAGAGCTAATTTGTGTGCATTGTGTGAAACACGCATAGGAAAAAAAGAACGACAGAAACAACGGCTCCCCTCCAGCCGCGACTAGGCTCCCATCGTTCCCTTTCGTTGTCACTCCGAGTTACGTCGGATGACGACGAATGGGGTTTCGCTTAGAACACCTATCGACTTCGAGTATTACAAAACGAGCCAATGGCAATGAAATGCCATGGGTCTGCGGAATTTGCATAGCGTATCTCCTTATATCGTGGGTATAAAAGGAGGACGCCAGCAACATGCAGATATGTTTTCGCTTCGGAGCCAAGAATATTTCTTCACTCCACAGTCATCTCTGACTTCGCTCTACGAGACGAGCTTCTCTCTCCGATGTTGGTGTGACGGCGATCTGCAGCGAGCTCACAGTGCCTGCTGATCTGTGCAGTGATCTGCCAGTGTGTGTGTGTCTCCCTGTGTGCTTCAACATCGCGGAGTTTTTTTTCTCCTCTCTTAAAAGAGCTCGCACGCGGCACGTCTTTTTAAAGACGGCTCGCCCGTGCATTTCTGGTTGCAGCGGACTGGTATCGGACTCTGATGGGCACGAGCGCTGTCTAGTGTGTTGGGCTTTGATCATGCTTGAACAGCGCTCGTGGATGACTCATGTTCTCTCTGGGAACGTGATCATCGCGTCATATATAGGTCGAGACTCGGTGAACTCGCAAGAGTGAGAGTCCCCTCATCCACCCCCGATCTTCGGCTGGTGGCCAGGGTGACCTGAGGGTGTTGGTCTGGAACAAGGCGCCGACTCTGTGTCCGCGACCCCAGCCCCCCTCTTTAATGACGGTGCCCGCTAGCGAACTGATGATTCCACGAGTCTACCCCAAAAAAAAAAAAAAGGGGTGGCCCGTGTGTTTTCATTTGAAGCTACAGAGGATGATGCTGTGTCTGTAGCAGCATCACTAGGTGGGCTTGATTCTTCTGAAAATGACGACTCGTCACAGCTGCCACCCTCTGGTGTGCATACGGTTGTGCCTGAGTCTGATCCGGAGATGACGGCCATGCTTTCCCCGGACGATTGGTTTTTGGGTGAGGCCGCCGACCCGCGTCCACGGCAAACCCCAATATCTTTCCTCCCGGACGTGCATGATGAGACCACGGGTCCGCTCGTTGGTCTCATCCGCCTTTCCTCCCCTCAGGGGCCGCTGCCCATGGGTACACTGGGGTCCCCCCGGTTGAACGCTCTGTTGCCATGCTACTGTGTCCTCAGAGTGCTTCCCGGCGCAATCCTAAGCACCCGTCCTAAGCCTGTAGTTCTTTTCGTCTACACTAATCTGTGGCGAAATCCTATAGTGCCACAGGACAGGCAGCCGCCTCACTGCATCCCATGACCGTTCTGCTGGTCTACCTGACCCAGATGCTCATGGACATGCAGGAGGGCGGGACTGACTCGAGGATCTTCAGTGAGCTGCGCGCCGCCACTGACCTTGCTCTCCGAGCGACGAAAGTGGCCGTACGCTCTCGGAGTCAGGTGATGTTCACCATTCTGGGGCTGACCGGTCTGATGTGCACGATGTCGGGTGGACCCGTCTGCTCGACACCCCCATCTCCCAAGTCGGCCTCTTCGGCGGTGCGGTTGAGTGCTTATGCCCTACAGTTCTCAACCGCCCATGAGCAGATTGAGGTTATTCTGCCCGACGGCCCCGCCGTCCGCTCAGATCCCTCAGTCTGCCCACCGCCGAAGGCACCCTCCTACGGTTCCAACCCCGCCCATTCACCCGGGCCTGGCTCTGGAAGACCGTAGGTGGGACGCCACAGCCTTCTCCAGCCCCGCCCCCCGCTAAACGCCGGGTTAGCGGCACTTTTGAGATGGGCTGCTCAGAGATGAGACTCAGTTCTTCCAGGAGTTGGTAGCAGGGCCACTCCTTTCCCCGGTGGAGGGCTGGCGAAGAATCCTTATTCAGGAAGAACTGACTCTCTCGTCTCTGAGCATATAGAGTTCTCGGACGACACAGAGCGCCGCCCACAAGCCGTGCTCTCCTCGTCCCCCTCTGTTCCAGAGGCGGTTGACACGGCGTGCCGTCCACGGACCGCTTCGCCCCTGTCCCCCTCTGTCGCCAGACCCCTGACAGAGCAGGCCCCCGTGGAACGCTGGTCCTTCCCTGGGCTCCTCTGTCAGGGTGCGGTTATGACCTTGCCCCCACACCGGGCCGCTATGCCGTCCACGTCTGGGCCGGTCATTCCGCTTCGCTGCACCACCGGGGGGACGTCTGTGGTTCTTGACGCCGTTGGTACAGTTGGGAGCCTGCCTAGAGCTTCCCTTCTGTTCCGCTGGGTCGCGCGAACCATCGGCTCGGCTTGCGATTCAGTTCGCACGGTCTCCTCCCCACTTCAGGGGAGTCTGCTCCACTTTGGTCGGTGGCTATGCCCCTATCATGAGAGCGGAGGTTGCTTCCCTACTGGCGATGGGTGCGATTGAGACTGTTCCTCCAGCCGAAATGAGGTCCGGGTTTACAGCCCCTACCTCATTGTCCCGGAGAAGTCTGGTGGGTCACGGCCAATCCTGGACCTACGCATCTGAACCGCTCCCTTCACAGGCTGCCGTTCAAGATGCTCCTGGCCAAACGCATTTCTGGATGTGTGCGGCCACAGGATTGGTTTGCAGCGATCGACCTGAAGGACGCCTACTTTTATGTCTTCGTTCTCCTTCGACTCAGACCATACCTACGGTTTGCTGTCAGGGCACGCGCATATCAGTATGCTGTTCTCCCATTCGGGCTAGCCCTGTCTCCTCGCGCCTTCACAGGGGTTGTTGAGGCAGCCCTTGTTCCTCCATGGGAACACGGGGTTCGCATCCTGAACTATCTCGGTGACTGGCTGTCTTAAGCTCACTCCTGAGACCAGGTTTGCGAATACAGGGACCCAGTGCTCCGGCACCTAGCTCGTCTGGGCCTTCGGGTCAACTGGGGAAGGAGTAAACTTTGCCCCGTGCAGAGGATCTCTTTTCTCGGTATGGACTTGGTCGCCTTCTCCACTCAGCCATTGCTGACTTGCCTGAGACTTCTAGCGCAAGAGTGCGGATCCACTGAAGTTTTTTCAGAGGCTCCTGGGGCATATGGCATCTGCAGCCGCGGTACGCTGCTCAGATTGCTTATATGAGACCTTCTTCAGCTTTGGCTTCGCGACCGAGTCCCGAGGTGGGCATGGCAACACGGCACCCTCCGAGTACCAGTTACTCCGACCTGCCGTCAGTACTCACCCCGTGGTCGAACCTCAGTTTCTACGGGCCCGAGTGCCCCTGGAACGAGCTTCCCGACATGGCTGGGGCGCCATGCGCAATGGACATGCTGTCACACTCTCATGTTGAGCAGAAATGCTCCTGAAAAATTCTGTGAGATGTATCACACACAGGTGTTGAGCAAGGTTGCTCCTGAAGCTCAGTGATGCTCGCATGTAGTGTTGAGCAGTATGGCATGTCTATTGCCTCGAGTTGCTGGCAGTACGCCTTGCCCTGCACCGCTTCCGGGCGTTGCTCTGGGGTCAACACGTACTAGTCCGATCAGACAATACCGCCACTGTAGCGTACATCAACCATCAAGGTGGTCTACGCTCGCGCCGTATGTCGCAACTCGCCCGCCACCTCCTCTTATGGAGTCAGAAGCATCTGAGGTCGCTTCGAGCCATCTTCATTCCCGGAGCGCTGAACTGTGCAGCCGACGAGCTCTCACGGCTTCGGCCACTCCCTGGAGAATGGCGACTCCATCCCCAGTCGGTTCAGCTGATTTGGGACCAGTTCGGGTACGCGCAGATAGATCTGTTTGCCTCTCATGACTCGACCCATTGCGCCCAGTTTTATTCCCTGACCGAGGGCACGCTCGGCACGGATGCTCTGGCGCACAGCTGGCCGCAGGGCCGCAAGTATGCGTTTCCCCCAGTGAGCCTTCTTGCGCACACCTTGCGCTAGGTCAGGGAGGACGAGGAGCAGGTCATTCTGGTTGCCCCTTACCGGCCCAACCGGACCTGGTTCCCCGAACTAGTACTCCTCGCGTAATATCTTACGCTATGGGGAAAACCTCTTTTCCACGAGATATTGAAGCCAAAAATTATCCTTTAATTTTGATTAATGTAAAACGCTGTGCGGCAGCGTGTAGACATAGGCAAGACGGCTCGCGCGCCTATTGGCTGCCCTGCGGCAACAGCAGCAAGCCTATCGAGAGAGGCCCTGCGTGACGTGACATCCAATGGGGGTGCTTCGCGCCCATTTAGTCGCGTCCCGCCAGAATAGGCGTGGCCTTGGCCTATAAATACGCTCGACAGGCTGATACAAACTGATTTTCAACTCTTCAGCGAAGCACTACTGCATCGCTGGATCCGGAGTGAGAAGCCGCGCCGTCTGATTGTAAGCCTTCTGCGGGACGAGCCTTCGAGCCTGAAGTCGCTGGCCTGCACCTCACCGCCTTCAGCCGCCGTACCTGCTACGCTTTCCGGCATTCATATCCTTTTCACTGCTGAGTGTGTGTTCGCCGCTGCGACTCACACTCAATCTCTGTTTCTATCTGTTCTAAAAGAGCAAGCGTCTTTTTAAAGATGCAAAGATCCTGCGGCTCGTGCCGAGCCACACTCAGCGACGGGGACCGTCATGTCATCTGCGTTTCCTGCCTGGGTGAGGATCATGCGGCTCTCGCTCTCGTCGAGGGCGGATGCCCTCATTGCGAGCTAATGCCTATGGTGACTCTGAGGACTCGCCTGGCATCCTTCTCAGAGCCTGCACTTCAACCCGCTGCGACGCCGCGCCGTAAAAAGCGCCGCGCTCAGCGCGTTCCCGAGCCCTCTCCTGCCCGCCTAAGCTCGCCGGTTCGCCCGCTAGCTTCGCCGGCATCGCTCGAGTCACTCACCGATGGACAGCGGCCGCCGTCTGCCACCGCTTCCGCCATTGAGATCGACGAAACAGCCGAGGCTTGTTCTATCCTGGCGTCGACAGCGAAGATTGGGTGAGCTCTGTGGACCTCCCCTCCGCTGTTCGCGAGCCTTCCGGGAAAAGAGCGGGCATTGAGTCTGAGTTGATGCGTCTGCTCTCTCAAGCCGTCGACAACCTCGGCCTCGACTGGGAGGCGCCCGCGCAACCCCCGCGCAACCGACTGGATGGATGTTTCCTCAAGAAGGACCACGCCCCATCACAGTCCAGACCCGCGCCTTTTCTTCCTGAGCTTCACGAAGAAGTCGCGAGGTCTTGGAACGCACCCTTCTCGGCCAGAATGCGTACATCTGTCTCTGCTGCATTCTCCACTGTGGACGGTGCGAAAGACAGAGGGTACCTTTCTCTTCCTCCTGTGGAAGCAGCGGTAGCATCACATCTCTGCCCGCCCTCTGCTGGACGGCGAGCACAGACGGTGTTGCCATCTAAAGCCTGCCGAGTGACGTCAGCCATGCACGGTCTCGCTTACACCGCCGCCGGGCAAGCTGTGTCGGCGCTACACACAATGGCCATCCTGCAGATCTTCCAGGCCGACCTTCTCCGAAAAATGGACGAGGAAGGCGTGGGATCGATCAGCGTTGCGGATTTAAGGAGCGCTACAGACCTGGCTCTTCGCGCCGCTAAATCTGCTGCACAGGCCGTTGGGCGGAACATGGCCTCTCTCACCGTGGCTGAGAGACACCTATGGCTAACGCTGTCTGAAATGACGGATTCGGAGCGCTCTGTGTTTCTCGACGCGCCCATTTCGCCAGTGGGCCTCTTCGGATCTGCCGTCAAAGATTTCGCGGACAGATTCCAGGAGGTTCAGAAGACATCGCAGGCTATGAAGCACTTCCTCCCGAAGCGCTCTAGCTCCGCAGCAGGTCGCTCGAAACAGCCGTCTGCCCGTAGCTCACAGCCACAGCCTGCACCACCCGCCACCGCTTCTCAGCGCCGCCAGGCCCCTAGAACAGAGACCGCGCTCTCGCTCTGCTGGACGCCGCCCCCCTCAGCGCGGGCCCCGGCCGAGGATTAAGATCAAGCCCGAGGTCTCAAAGCCTTCCTAGCCATCCTAGGAAAGCGACGGTGTTCAAATCTCGCTGCGGCCGGATTTTCACCGAAACATTTCGCTCGTCCAGTTCCATGACTGTTCCAGTGTATTTAGCAGTCAACAAGTCGGTTCATTTGCCCGCTTGCCTGCACACAACAGCCGTTTTTAAGGCTACCCAGATAAATCCAATAAAGAGTGTATTTTGTGGTGTCCCGGCCATAGCCGATGGTGTTATAAGTGTTGTAAGAATGCCCACGTCACAGTGCCCATTCCCACACACAGACACAGCCCGCCACAGTTCAGGGCTAGCACAAATAAAATCGACTCATGTCGATTGTGCAAATGTAGTGAATGTGCCCACGACACAGTGCCCACAAACACTACACAGTGCGTGTCCCACGGTTTCTGTAAAAACGAAACCAACACATATTCAGTCAGCGCAAGCCGACGGTGTTTTCAGTGCAGTAAATGTGCCCGCTGTCCCGCGCCCACATTCACTCACAGACACGCTGAACCCTACGGGGTTTGTCCCGCTCGTTCTCTCTCCACAATTTGTCATAGAGAAAGCGAGTGCGAACAGGCTGCCCGCCGTGATCGGCGCGCCCCCCGCCTCGCACACTATAAACACAGTGTTCATGTCTCAGCACACCGAAGCTCTGCAGCCGCCGCTGTGCCGCGGCCAGAGCCCGGATATCATTCTGCCTCTAGCTATCCACGCGAATGCATGGGCAATGCTTCCCGGGGTATCAGAATGGGTGTTGAACACTATAAAGAGAGGCTATTCGCTACAGTTCGCTCGACGTCCCCGCCGTTGCATGGCGCTTGTCGAAACCACGGTGGACAACGAAGTATCTCATCTACTTCAAACCGAAATAGCGAAACTACTGAGCAAAGGGGCCATAGAACCTTTATCTCAGGCTCAGAGCGAAGGGGGTGTATACAGCAGATATTTTCTGGTACCGAAAAAAGACGGGGGTCTCAGACCCATTCTAGATCTGCGACAATTGAACAAAGCGCTTCTGAAACGCAAGTTCAAAATGCTGACAACCAGCAAAATCCTCGCGCACGTGCGCCAGGGAGACTGGTTCATGTCAATAGATCTGAAAGACGCCTATTTCCAAATACAGATTGCGTCACGTCACAGGCGATTCTTGAGATTCGCCTTCGAGGGCCAGGCATATCAATACACAGTCCTACCGTTCGGCCTGTCTCCAGCACCCCGTATATTCACGAAGTGGGAACAGTTCTGGGAACAGTGATGGACTCGCTGTCTATGACAGCACGTCTGTCGCCAGAGCGAGGACTGAACATTCAGCGCGCCGTGAAATCCTTCCACCGCGGCTCCATAGTCCCGCTCAAACGGTTTCAGAAAATGCTGGGCCTCATGGCCTCAGCATCTTCAGTACTTCAGCTGGGCCTGCTTCGCATGCGCCCACTGCAGTTATGGCTGAAAGCACGAGTTCCGCCCGGGGCTTGGGCCGCTGGTCTGTTTCGCCTCAGGGTCGACAGGAAATGCGTCTCGGCTCTGAAACCTTGGAAAAAAGCCGACTGGTACCAGTCAGGCGTGAGTCTGGGGACTCCCTCGAGTGTGATGGTGGTGTCCACGGACGCCTCCACCTCGGGATGGGGAGCGCTGCTCGAGGGCAGACCGTTCTTTGGCCAGTGGTCAAAACGGGAGAAGCTCCTACACATAAACTGTCTAGAAATGCTGGCAGTAGACAACGCGCTAAGGCGCTTTTGTCCCCAGATAAAAGGCCGCCACGTCTTAGTCCGGTCGGACAACATGTCAGTGGTGGCGTACATAAATCACCAGGGCGGCGTCAGGTCCCAAAGCCTTTACACGCTGACGAAACGCCTCCTGGACTGGGCTCAGCACAACCTGCTTTCACTGAAAGCAGCGCATGTGCCTGGTCACCTGAATCTGGGACCAGACAGACTGTCCAGAAACAATGTCCCAGGAGGGGAATGGTCGCTGCACCCGCAGACGATCCAACTGTTGTGGGAGATATTCGGCAGAGCGCAGGTGGACCTGTTCGCGTCCCAGGAAAACGCTCACTGTCCGAACTTTTTCTCCAAGAGCAGGGACGCGCTGGCCCACGTATGGCCCCGACGCCCCCTCTATGCTTTTCCCCCCGTCTCGCTCCTGCCTCAAGTGCTGGAACGAATCAGGGAAAATGGATGGCCAGTGCTGCTCGTGGCTCCGCTATGGACGAACCAAACCTGGTTCCCAGTCCTGATGCAGCTGACCAGCACTGCCCCGTGGCCGATACCGGTGAGGAGAGACCTCCTCTCTCAGGCAAAGGGCTCGATTTGGCATCCTCGCCTGGAGTTATGGTCCCTACATGTGTGGGCCATCAACGGGTACCCGCTAACCTCCCGGAGGGAGTGTTAAACACGATCACGCAGGCTAGGGCCCCGTCTACTAGACGGCTCTACTCCTCGAAATGGTCAGTGTTCTCTAACTGGTGTCAAGCTCAGGGCTTTTCACCCGTAGACTGTGGGGTTACGGAAGTGCTCTCCTTCCTTCAGGAGCTGCTGGATAAGGGTAGAACCCCGTCCACGCTCAAAGTATACGTGGCGGCCATAACGGCGTTTGCAAAACCGACGTCTGGCCAGTCACTGGGGAAGAACGACCTCGTTGTGCGATTCCTCAGGGGAGCTCGGAGGCTGAATCCTTCCAGACCTCCCTCAGTCCCTATGTGGGACCTTTCTACGGTTCTAGAAGCCCTGAAAGGTGCCCCATTCGAGCCAATCCATTTGTCAGACATGAAGCACCTGTCTTTCAAAACGGTATTTCTTGTGGCTCTTGCTTCAATGAAGCGCGTGGGGGACTTACACCGTGTTCCAAATTATTATGCAAATTGGAATTAATTGTCATAAACATTAAATATTTGGTTTTAAAATCAAACTCATGGATGGTATTGTGTCTCCGGGCTCTTTGGATCACTGAAATCAATCTCAGACACCTGTGACAATTAGTTTGGTAGGTGAGCCCAATTAAAGGAAAACTACTAAAGAAGGATGTTCCACATTATTAAGCAGGCAACAGGTTTCAAGCAATATGGGCAAGAAAAATGATCTCTCTGCTGTGGAAAAGCGTCAAATAGTGCAATGCCTTGGACAAGGTATGAAAACATTAGATATTTCACGAAAACTTAAGCGTGGTCGTACTGTGAAGAGATTTGTGGCTGATTCAGAGCACAGACGGGTTCGTGCAGATAAAGGCATGATGAAGAAGGTTACTGCAAGACAAATTCATCGGATTAAGAGAGCACCTGCTCAAATGCCATTACAAAGCAGCAAACAGGTATTTGAAGATGCTGGTACCTCTGGAGTCCCGCAAACCTCAAGGTGTAGGATCCTCCAGAGCTTTGCAGTTATAAACCTACTATTCGGCCACCCCTAACCAATTCTCAAAAGCAGAAACTGTTGCAGTGGTCCCAGAAATACATGAAGACTAATTTTCAAACAGTCTTGTTTACTGATGAGTGCCGTGCAACCCTGGATGGCCCAGATGGATGGAGTAGTGGATGGTTGGTAGATGGCCACCAAGTACCAATAAGGCTGCGACGCCAGCAAGGAGGTGGCGGAGTCATGTTTTGGGCCGGAATCATGGGCAGAGAGCTGGTAGGCCCCTTTAGGGTCCCTGAAGGTGTGAAAATGACCTCGGCAAAGTATATAGAGTTTCTGACTGACCACTTTCTTCCATGGTACAAAAAGAAGAACCGTGCCTTCCGTAGCAAAATCATCTTCATGCATGACAATGCACCATCTCATGCTGCAAAGAATACCTGTGTGTCATTGGCTGCTATGGAGAATAAAAGGAGAGAAACTCATGGTGTGGCCCCCATCCTACCCTGACCTTAACCCTATTGAGAACCTTTGGGAGCATCTTCAAGCAAAAGATCTATGAGGGTGGGAGGCAGTTCCCATCAAAACAGCAGCTCTGGGAGGCGATTCTGACATCCTGCAAATAAATTCAAGCAGAAACTGTCCACAAACTCACAAGTTCAATGGATGCAAGAATTGTGAAAGTGATATCAAAGAAGGGATCCTATGTTAACATGTAACTTGCCCTGTTAAGATGAGTTTGATTAAAATGGCTTTTGATTTCAGTAAATATGATCTCCTTATGCTGCCAATTCAACAAATGACCATTTTCAGTTCTTTACAACCTATAAAATGTTTTCAAACTCTGCTGTGCATAATATAATGGAACAGTGCATTTTCAGTTTTTTATTTTTTTAAAAAAATACTGTTTTCGTTGGATGGTTTGTTCAATGAAATTCGACTTATACCCTAAAAGTTAGTCACTTGGAAATTATACTGACTGTCATTTGCATCGACTGTTTAGGAAAATCAGTGTAAAATAGCATTTGCATAATTATTTGGAATGCGGTGTACAAGCGCTTTCAGTAAGCGCGTCCTGTATTGAGTTTGGGCCTAATGACTCAAAAGTCATACTCAAACCAAGGCACGGGTACATGCCAAAATCCCTCAACACAACGTTCAGGGCCCAGGTTATTTCCCTGTACGCCCTCCCGCTGAACAATGAGGAAGCGGATGCTAATCTCCTTTGCCCCGTCTGGGCGCTGAGAGCTTATGTGTCCCGCTCGTCTGTCTTCAGGCAGACCGAGCAGCTCTTTGTTTTGTTTGGCGGACGCTCCAAGGGACTGACCGCATCAAAACAGAGCCTATCCAGATGGATAGTCGATGCCATAGCACTGGCTTACACTTCCAAGGGCCTGCAGTGTCCTTTCGGTGTCAGAGCGCACTCCACGAGAGGCGTGGCCTCTTCGTGGGCGTGGTCTAGTGGGATTTCCTTGCATGATATCTGTATGGCGGCGGGCTGGGCCTCGCCGTCTACATTTATAAGGTTCTATAACCTAGAAGTTCCCGCCTTACAGGCCAAGCTGCTGTCGGTCTAGAATTCAGTACTATCTGTCCCGCTGCGCCGGTGCAGAATGCTGAGTTTTGATTGAGTATCGCTCGCTGATCGATGGAACAGCTCCATGGGTGTTGAATAGCCCGTATTTTTGCCCAGTTCAGGCTGAACGCGTTCACCCTGTCTGCGGGATATACCTGTTGACATAACTAGCTCCTATGGGATGCTATTTCGTGGGGAATGATGCTGGTAGCCTCTCTTCTCCGACTCTCTGTGAGTCTACGGTGATTATGCACTATATGAGCCCCGGGCTACTGCACTTGGGACTTTGGTGTCGGATCCCAATAGGCACGGCGTCTTACATTGTGTTCCCCATAGCGTAAGATATTACGCAGTACGAGAGATACTCTCGTAAGAGAACGTACTCGGTTACTAACGTAACCTCGGTTCTCTCTAGAGAGGGAACGAGTACTGCGTATCTTGCCGTGCATACAACAGCGCTGGTTCGCTTCAGCGTTGAAAACCAGTTTGTATCAGCCTGTCGAGCGTATTTATAGGCCAAGGCCACGCCTATTCTGGCGGGACACGACGAAATGGGCGCGAAGCATCCCCATTGGATGTCACGTCACGCAGGGCCTCTCTCGATAGGCTTGCTGCTGTTGCCGCAGGGCAGCCAATAGGCGCGCGAGCCGTCTTGCCTATGTCTGCACGCTGCCGCACAGCGTTTTACATTAATCAAAATTAAAGGATAATTTTTGGCTTCAATATCTCGTAGAAAAGAGGTTTACCCCATAGCGTAAGATATTACGCAGTACTCGTTCCCTCTCTAGAGAGAACCGAGGTTACGTTAGTAACCGAGTACAATATAATTTGCAATTCTGAGGGGGAAAAAAGTCAGTTTTGAAAGTGGCTAACGTTACCATTGTCTCTGACTGTATTCACAGAGACCAAAGCTATGCCGTTATTTTTAACACAAAAACACTCAACTTCTGTGTTATTCATAAATGCAAGGGATGTTACCTATAATATATACTTTAGTAATACAAGGGATGTTAGTTGCCAACATCTGAACAACAATTTATAGATGATCATGACGCAACATGCTAATCCATAAGTTGAATATATTTAACTCTACAACACATCTCTCCATTAGCTTCGGATGGTTCAAACATGCAAGGCCGAACACCGGTATTGACAATTTCAGACATATTTGCTGTGTGAGGTTCTCAAGTTTTGTTGTTGCCGTAGTATCAAGCAGGAGCTGTAAAGGCTCTGCCCTCTTCTGGAAAGGGAGGCAGGGAGCAGCAACTCATTTGCATTTAAAGATGCACACACCAAAACAGCATGTTTTTGCTTCCACCCTAAAAGGGGCATTTAGTGCATGCTATAATAAATGAAATGTGGGGTATTTTGAGTTGAAACTTCATAGACACATTCTGGGGACACTTGAGACTTATATTACATCTTGAAAAAAAGGCATACCTGACCTGTTTACATTAATAATATCTCAACAAGACGAGCATTTTGATCAAGAAGTGCAATTATCATTTATTCTCTTCACAGGCACAGCTTATTCAGTTAGAGTAAGTTAGGGTACCAGACTGAGTCAGTAATCTATACTTTTCTGCATACATTTTTTTTAGTATCCACTTGTTCCAGTCCATCCCTGTATAAAAAAAATGTGACGCCTTCTAGGTGATGACAGTTAAAAGATTTAAGACATACCTGTTTCCAAAACAAAAATATGTCCATCAAAAAATTAAGCACAACTAAGGGTTATTTATTTAGGAGAGCAGGTTAAAGGGGGTTGAATGGGGTCTCTGGATTTAACTGGTTCCATCTGGCTTGATGAGTTGTCCTTGTACAGTAGCGCTGAGAGATTTGAACTAGGACTTTAAAGGGAACGAGGTGACAAGTGTCTGAGCCAGGTGAAGTAATGCCAAAAACAGGGGGGAAAAAGTTGTTTAAGAAGAAGACATGTATTGTAAGACATTACAGCTGGTACCTTCCAGACACCTGCTAGAATTCCCTTGACAAGAGCAAGGGAGTGAATGGGAAAGAAAAAGAGGCAGGGAGAAGAAGACAGTGGAAGGGGCGAGAAAGCAATGTGTCAGCTCTTTGGGGATACCTGTCGCCCGTGGGGACCTGAATCTGTGCTTGGCCAAACAGGCTGTGTCCGCTCAGCATTTTAGTATCCCGCTGTTACATGGTGCAATATGCCAGCCCTCCAGCCCCCATCCCTCTCCCTTTCAATCTCTGGACCTCCCAAATGCTCTATTCCCAAAGCCCTTCAGACATATTGTACACACATACTGTACTTCTATTGTTAGAGAATCATGCTCCAGTTTAGCCACTTTACTGGCATGAGATTGATGTTGCTGACATGGCAAATATGTCTTCATAGGAGGAATTACAAAGAAACTTACATAGAGGCGAGGTCTGCAATGATATTAAAATGAAGACTGAAACTGATAAAATTATAAATATTGTCAAGAAATGACAGACAAATGGCCAATATTCTACATCTACTTTATATACTGTTCAAACGGTTTGGGGTCAGAAAGATGTATTATTGTTATATTAATGATAAATTAATGTAATGTAATACTTATAAAGTATACTGTTATCAAAGAATCCTAAAAAAAAATTATCACAGTTTCCATTAAAAAATATTAAACACAACTGTTGTTAGCCTTTTTTCAAAAAGCATATGTGAATGATTTCAGAACAATAATATGACAATTAATGTATCTATATATAATTGTAATAATATTTCACAATATTACTAATTTAACTGTATAAATGCAGCCTTGGTGATCTGTTTATGCCCCAGTGACGGTTAGGGATGGGGATGCTTCCTTCATGACCTTCATGCTTACTTTTTTCTTTTTTTTTAATGATATGTTTCCATATGAAATCATAAAAAACATCGTAAAAAAAAGTTACATTTTCTCATGCGATTGGGTTGGAAATCAATTAAATATGAAATATTCAGTCTTTTCACACACTCGGTACAGTTGCTTAAGCATGACAACTCGAGTATGTGATCTTTGAACCAATGCCATATGCAAGTTCAAAATGTGTTCAATGTGTCAAAATCTCATAACCAACATATACTGTGTGACAGCTTCTGTCCATGCATAGTATTGCATTTCACTGGAGACAGAGTTCATTCCAATACATACGGCACAGGTGAGGAATGGCTAATTGATCCAAAAATATATTTATCAGCCGTTCTGCATGCAGTGATTCCACAAAACGTCTCGGTTAAGTATGTAACCCTCGTTCCCTGAGTAGGGAACGGAGACGTTACGTCGTATGACAACGAATGGGGTTTCGCTTAGAAAGCCTATCAACTTCGAGTATTACAAAACGAGCCAATGGCAAAGAAATGCCATGGGGCTGCGGAATTTGCATAGCGTATCTCCGCCCTACCTCGTGTGTATAAAAGGAGGACGCCGGCAACATGCAGATATGTTTCTTCACTGAGGAGCCAAGACTGAGCTTCAGGCGATTCCCGCGGTACAGCGGAAAGTGGCAGGAAGACGTAACGTCTCCGTTCCCTACTCAGGGAACGAGGGTTACATACGTAACCGAGACGTTCCCTTTCGATTTCATTACGAGTTACGTCGGATGACGACGAATGGGGTTACTAGTCTAATCACGCCACCTTCTCGGCTGCTTCCAGTGCCCTGCGTAAATCTGAGATCCCTGTCGTGAGACTGGCTTGGACGAAGGACTCCTATTTAACACAGGAATACCAAGGTACACTGGGGGGCATATCCCAGGTTTAGGAAAAATGCAATTATTGCCAGCCCAGAGGGGGGCGGGGGCTTAGAGAATACACATATGACCCGAAGGATGCATATGGAGAACACTGGGGTGTCCAGCCGCAGGTGGAATATTTCAACCCCAGGGGGCAAGGTGGCTTGCCAAGGGAAAGACACATGCTCAGAGAGGCTTACAGTGAAAATACAAATGTGGGGGTCGCCCAGGGGAGGGACCATGCACACGGAGGCACCTAGCCGACGCGCAGGCAATAGACACTGGTGCCGATGTCAGGAGTGCTGGAGGAACTCAGGGCTTTCGGGGAAACTCATCTGAGGAGAATATCGCACGTATCCAGTCCGTGGAGTGGAATGGCGAGCAAGCGAAGACATCTGAGTGGGTCCAGTACTAGCTGGTTGAAGCGAGTACATGAGAGGACACAGGCTCCACTCGGAGATTGTAGAATCTGGCGAATGTGTTCGGTGTCGCCCAGCCTGCAGCTCTACAGATGTCTGTCAGCGAGGCGCCATGCGCTAGAGCCCAAGAGGACGCCACACTCCGGGTGGAGTGGGCAGTCACACCAAGGGGGCACTTGCTGCTGGTAAGCCAAAGCAATGGAGTCCACTATCCAGTGAGACGACCTCTGCTTTGAGAGAGCCTTTCCCTTCAGCTTCCCACCATAACAGACAAAGAGCTGGTCTGAGGTCCTGAAACACTGCGTTCTGTCTACATAGGCGCGGAGAGTGCTTACTGGACAGACCAGTGCCAAGGCTGGATCTGCCTCCTCTGGGGGCAGCGCTTGTAGGTTCACCACCTGGTCCCGAAGGGAGTGGTGGGAACCTTGGGCACATATCCAGGCCGGGGTCTCAGGATCACGTGAGAGTAGGCCGGCCCCAATTCCAGGCACGCTTCATCAACAGAGAATGCGTGCAGGTCCCCTACCCTCTTGATGGAGGCCAGTGCAACCAGGAGCGCTGTCTTCATTGACAGGAACTTAAGCTCCACTGATTGCAGAGGCTCAAATGGAGCACTCTGCAGGGCAGTTAACACCACTGAGAGGTCCCAAGACGGAACGAGAGGAGGGCGAGGAGGATTCAGTCTCCTTGCCCCTCTCAGGAACCTGACGATCAGGTCGTGACTTCCCAAAGACTTACCTTCAACAAAGTCATGCTGTGCGGCAATGGCGGCGACATAGACTTTTAGGGTGGAGGGAGACAGCCTTCGCTCCAACCCATCTTGTAGGAAGGAAAGCACGACGGTGATCGAACATCTCCGGGGGTCTTCTTGGCGAGAAGAGCACCAGTTGACGAAGAGGTTCCACTTCAACGCATAGAGATGTCTCGTGGACGAGGCTCTAGCAGAAGTGATGGTAGCCACCACCGCTGGTGGTAGGGTACTCGACCTGCCTGGTCCCATCCAAGAGCAACACGTGGAGGTCCAAAGATCGGGACGAGGGTACCATAGGGTGCCCCGTCTCTGAGAAAGGAGGTCCTTCCACAGAGGGATCAGCCAGGGAGGTGCTGTCGCGAGGAGTACTAGTTCGGAGAACCAGGCCCGGTTGGGCCAGTAAGGTGCAACCAGAACGACCTGCTCCCCGTCCTCCCTGACCTTGCGCAAGGTCTGCGCAAGAAGGCTCACTGGGGGAAACGCATACTTGCGACCCTGCGGCCAGCTGTGTACCAGAGCATCCGTGCCGAGCGTGCCCTCGGTCAGGGAATAAAACTGGGCACAATGGGTCGAGTCGTGAGAAGCAAACAGATCTATCTGTGTGTCCCCGAACTGGTCCCAAATCAGCTGAACCGACCAGGGATGGAGCTGCCATTCCCCCGGGAGGAGCTGAAACCGTGAGAGCTCGTCGGCTACACAGTTCAGAGCTCCGGGGATATAAATGGCACGAAGTGACATCAGATGCTTCTGACTCCATAAGAGGAGGTGGCGGGGGAGTTGCGACAAACGGCGGGAGCGTAGACCACCTTGGCGGTTGATGTACACTACAGTCGCGATATTGTCTGATCGGACTAGTACGTGTTGGCCCTTGAGCACGGCCCGGAAGCGGCGCAGAGCAAAACGTACAGCCAGCAACTCGAGGCAGTTGATGTGCCATAGGCGCTGGGGTCCTGTCCAGGAGCCCGCGGCAGCACATCCATTGCACATGGCGCCCCAGCCCGTGGAGGAGACATCAACATCCCGCGAAGCTCGTTCCAGAGGCACTCCGGCCAGTAGAAAACTGAGGTTCGACCACGGGGTGAAGGTCTGACGGCAGGTCGGAGTAACTAGTGCTCGGAAGGTGCCGTGTTGCCATGCCCACCTCAGGACTTGGTCGCGAAGCCAAAGCTGAAGCGGTCTCATATGAAGCAATTCGAGCGGTGTTGCCGTGGCTGCAGATGCCATATGCCCCAGGAGCCTCTGAAAAAGTTTCAGTGGAACCGCACTCTTGCCCTCAAACTGTCTCAGGCAAGTCAGCAGTGACTGTGCGCGCTCGCTCGTAAGCTTCGCAGACATGGCGAACGAGTCGATTTCCATACCGAGAAAAGAGATCCTCTGCACGGGGCAGAGTTTTCTCTTCTCCCAGTTGACCTGAAGGCCCAGACGGGCAAAATGCCGGAGCACTAGATCCCTGTGTTCGCAAACCTGATCTCGAGAGTGAGCTAGGATCAACCAGTCGTTCAGGATGCGAACCCCGTGTTCCCGGAGGGGAACAAGGGCTGCCTCGACGACCTTCGTGAAGACGCGAGGAGACAGGGCTAGCCCGAACGGGAGAACCGCGTACTGATATGCCTGCCCCTCGAAAGCAAACCGAAGGGACGGTCTGTAACGAGGGAGAATGGAAACATGAAAGTAGGCGTCCTTCAGGTCGATCGCTGCAAACCAATCCTGGGGCCGTACACATTCGAAAATGCGCTTGGCAGTGAGCATCTTGAACGGCAGCCTGTGAAGGGAGCGGTTCAGCACGCACAGGTCCAGGATTGGCCTTAACCCACCGGTTTTCTTCGGGACAATGAAGTACAGGCTGTAGAAGCCGGACCTCATTTCGGCTGGAGGGACAGTCTCGATCGCACCCTTCGCCAGCAGGGTGGCAACCTCCGCTCTCATGATAGGGGCATTGCCACCGACCAAAGTGGAGCGGACTCCCCTGAAACACACTCACTAGCAAACCACTGCACAGATAGGCAGGAAGCGCGCACTCCCCGGGAGATCGCGTCACACCAACACCAGAGAATCTCGCTCGTCTGTAAAGCTGACAGTTCAGAGATGGCTTGTGGAACGAAGGATTAACTTGGCTCCGAAGCGAAAACGTCTACGGTTACGTATGTAACCCTCGTTCCCTGAGTAGGGAACGGAGACGTTACGTCGGATGACGACGAATGGGGTTTCGCTTAGAAAGCCTATCAACTTCGAGTATTACAAAACGAGCCAATGGCAAAGAAATGCCATGGGTCTGCGGAATTTGCATGGCGTAACTCCGCCCCACCTCGTGGGTATAAAAGGAGGAAGCCGGCAGCAAGCAGATATGTTTCTTCGCTGAGGAGCCAAGACTGAGCTCAGGCGATCCCCGCGGTACAGCGGAAAGTGGCAGGCAGACGTAACGTCTCCGTTCCCTACTCAGGGAACGAGGGTTACATACGTAACCGTAGACGTTCCCTTTCGTTGTCACTCCGAGTTACGTCGGATGACGACGAATGGGGTTACCAGTCTAATCACGCCACCTTCTCAGCTGTCTTCCAGTGCCCTGCGTAAATCGAGATCCCTGTCAGCCTGGACAAAGGACTCCATATAACACAGGAATACCAAGGTACACTGGGAAGCATATCCCAAGCTTAGGGGAAGTATGCAATTAATGCCAGCCCGGAGGGGGGGGACTTAGAGAATACACATATGACCCGAAGGAAGCATATGGAAAACACTGGGGTGTCCAGCCGCAGGTGGAATATTTCAACCCCAGGGGTGGCAAGATGGCTTGCCAAGGGAAAGACACACGCTCAGAGAGGCTTACAGTGGAAATACACATGTGGGGGTCGCTCAGAGGAGGGACCATGCACACGGGAGGCACCTAGCCGACGCACAGGCAATAGACACTGGCGCCGACGTCAGGAGTGCTGGAGGAGCTCAGGGCTTTCGGAGAAGCTCACCTGAGGAAAATATCGCACGTATCCAGTCCGTGGAGTGGAATGGCGAGCAAGCGAAGACACCTGAGCGGGTCCGGTACTAGCTGGTTGAAGCGAGTACACGAGAGGACACAGGCTCCACTCGGAGATTATAGAATCTGGCGAATGTGTTAGGTGTCGCCCAGCCTGCAGCTCTGCAGATGTCTGTTAGCGAGGCGCCATGCGCTAGAGCCCAAGAGGACGCCACACTCCGGGTGGAGTGGGCAGTCACACCAAGGGGGCACGGTCGACCTTGCTGCTGGTAAGCCAGCAATGGTGTCCACTATCCAGTGAGACAACCTTTGCTTGGAGAGAGCCTTTCCCTTCAGCTTCCCACCATAACAGACAAGAGCTGGTCTGAGGTCCTGAAACACTGCGTTCTGTCTACATAGGCGCGGAGAGCGCGTACTGGACAGAGCAGTGCCAAAGCTGGGTCTGCCTCCTCCGAGGGCAGCGCTTGCAGGTTCACCACCTGGTCCCGAAAGGGAGTGGTAGGAACCTTGGGCACATATCCAGGCCGGGGTCTCAGGATCACGTGAGAGGAAGCCGGCCCAAATTCCAGGCACGCTTCGTCAACGGAGAATGCGTGCAGGTCCCCAACCCTCTTGATGGAGGCCAGTGCAACCAGGAGCGCTGTCTTCATAGACAGGAACTTAAGCTCGACTGATTGCAGGGGCTCAAAGGGAGCACTCTCCAGGGCAGTTAGAACCACTGAGAGGTCCCAAGAGGGAACGAGAGGAGGACGAGGAGGATTTAGTCTCCTCGCTCCTCTCAGGAACCTGATGATCAGGTCGTGCTTCCCTACCGACTTACCTTCGATGAGGTCATGATGTGCGGCAATGGCGGCAACATAGACCTTCAGGGTGGAGGGAGACAGCCTTCGCTCCAGCCCCTGTTGAAGGAAGGAAAGCAAAACACTGATCGAGCATCTCCGGGGGTCTTCTCGGTGAGAAGAGCACCAGTTGACGAAGAGGTTCCACTTCAACGCATAGACGTGTCTCACGACGCTCTAGCGGAAGTGATGGTAGCCACCACCGCTGGTGGTAGGGTACTCAAACCTGCCTCGTCCCATCCAGGAGCCACACGTGGAGGTTCCAAAGATCGGGACGAGGGTGCCATAGGGTGCCCCGTCCCTGAGAAAGAAGGTTCTTCCTCAGAGGGATCGGCCAGGGAGGTGCTGTCGCGAGGAGTACTAGTTCGGGGAACCAGGTCTGGTTGGGCCAGTAAGGGGCAACCAGAATGACCTGCTCCTCGTCCTCCCTGACCTTGCGCAAAGTGTGCGCAAGAAGGCTCACTGGGGGAAACGCATACTTGCGGCCCTGCGGCCAGCTGTGCGCCAGAGCATCCGTGCCGAGCGTGCCCTCGGTCAGGGAATAGAACTGGGCGCAATGGGTCGAGTCGTGAGAGGCAAACAGATCTATCTGCGCGTCCCCGAACTGGTCCCAAATCAGCTGAACCGACTGGGGATGGAGTCGCCATTCTCCAGGGAGGGGCTGAAGCCGTGAGAGCTCGTCGGCTGCACAGTTCAGCGCTCCGGGAATGAAGATGGCTCGAAGCGACCTCAGATGCTTCTGACTCCATAGGAGGAGGTGGCGAGCGAGTTGTGACATACGGCGGGAGCGTAGACCACCTTGATGGTTGATGTACGCTACAGTGGCGGTATTGTCTGAGCGGACTAGTACGTGTTGACCCCTGAGCAACGCCCGGAAGCGGTGCAGGGCAAGGCGTACTGCCAACAACTCGAGGCAATTGACATGCCACAGCCGCTGGGGTCCTGTCCAGGAGCCCGCAGCAGCATGTCCATTGCACATGGCGCCCCAGCCCGTGGTGGAGGCATCTGTTGAGACAACAACATGCCGGGAAGCTCGTGCCAGGGGGACACCGGCCCTGAGAAAATCGAGGTTCGACCACGGGGTGAAGAACTGACGGCAGGTCGGAGTAACTGGTACTCGGAACGTGCCGTGTTGCCATGCCCACCTCGGGACTCGGTCGCGAAGCCAAAGCTGAAGCGGTCTCATAAGAAGCAATCCGAGCGGCGTGACCGCGGCTGCAGATGCCATATGCCCCAGGAGCCTCTGAAAAAGTTTCAGTGGAACCGCACTCTTGCCCTCGAATTGTCTTAGGCAAGTCAGCAGTGACTGCGCACGCTCGCTCGTAAGCTGCGCGGACATGGCGACCGAGTCGATGTCCATACCGAGAAAAGAGATCCTCTGCACGGGGCAAAGTTTGCTCTTCTCCCAGTTGACCCGAAGGCCCAGACGGGCTCGGTGCCGGAGCACTAGGTCCCTGTGTTCGCAAACCTGATCTCGAGAGTGAGCTAGGATCAGCCAGTCGTCGATATAACTCAGGATGCGAACCCCTTGCTCTCGAAGGGGAACAAGGGCCGCCTCGACGACCTTCGTGAAGATGCGAGGAGACAGGGCTAGCCCGAAAGGGAGAACCGCGTACTGGTATGCCTGCCCCTCGAAAGCAAACCGGAGGAACGGTCTGTGTCGAGGAAGAATGGAGACATGAAAGTAGGCGTCCTTCAGGTCGATCGCTGCAAACCAATCCTGGGGCCGTATGCATTCGAAAACGCGTTTGGCGGTGAGCATCTTGAACGGCATCCTGTGAAGGGAGCGGTTCAGCACGCGCAAGTCCAGGATTGGCCGTAACCCACCGGTTATCTTGGGGACAATGAAGTAGGGGCTGTAGAAGCCGGACCTCATCTCGGCTGGAGGGACAGTCTCGATTGCACCCATCGCCAGCAGGGTGGCAATCTCTGCTCTCATGATAGGGGCATTGCCACCGACCAAAGTGGAGCGGACTCCCCTGAAGCGGGGAGGAGACCGTGCGAACTGAATCGCATAGCCGAGCCTGACGGTACGCACGATCCAGTGGGACAGACGGGGAAGCTCTAGCCAGGCTCCCAGGAACTGAACCAACGGGATCATGCGAGCCACAGGCGTCCCCCCGGAGGGGCAGCGAAGCGGAGTAACTGGCCCAGATGTGGACGGCATAGCGGCCCGGAGAGGGGGCACAGTTAGCAACCGCGCCCTGGCAGAGGGGGCCAGGGGAGGACCAGGCTGGTCGTCCCGCGGGGGCCTGCTCTGCCAGGGGTCTGGCGACAGAGGGGGACAGCGGCGAAGCGGTCCGTGGACGGCACGCCATGTCAACCACCTCTGGGACAGAGGGGGACGAGGAGAGCACGGCTTGTGGGCGGCGCTCTGTGACGTCCGAGAACTCTGTGCTCAGAGACGGGAGAATCAGCTCTTTGGAGAATAAGGATTCTTCCCCGGCCCTCCCCGGGGAAAGGAGTGGTCCTGCTACCAACTCCTGGAAAGAACTGAGTCCCATCTCTAAGGAGCCCAACTCAAGAGCGCCGCTTAACCCGGCGTGTAGCGGGGTGCGGGGCTGGAGAGGACTGTGGCGTCCGACCGCGGCCTCCAGAGCCGACCCGGGTGAACGGGCGGGGTGGGAGCCGCGGGGGGGCGCCCTCGGCAGTGGGCAGACTGAGGGATCTGAGCGGACGGCGGGGCCGTCGGGACAGAATCAACCTCAGTCTGCTCCATCGCCGAGGTACCCGTCTCACGAGCGCCGCTTAACCCGGCGTGTAGCGGGGGGCGGGGCTGGAGAGGGCTGTGGCGTCCGCCCGCGGCCCCCAGAGCCGGCCCGTGAACGGGCGGGGTGGGAGCCGCGGGAGGGCGCCTTCGGCGGTGGGCAGACGAGGGATCTGAGCGGACGGCGGGGCCGTCGGGACAGAATCAACCTCACTCTGCTCATGGGCGGCTGAGAGCTGTTGGGCAAGCCCTCAACCGCACCGCCGAAGAGGCCGACCTGGGATATGGGAATGTCGGACAGACGGGTCCGCGCGACATCCAGCACATCAGACAGGTTCAGCCACAGACTGGTGAGCATCACCTGACCCAGGGAGCGTACGGCCACTTTCGTCGCTCAGAGAGCAAGGTCAGTGGCGGCGCGCAGCTCAGTGAAGAGCCCTGGGTCAGTCCCGCCCTCGTGCAGGTCCATGAGCATCTGGGTCAGGTGGACCAGCAGAATGACCATGGCATGCAGTGAGGCGGCTGCCAGTCCCGTGGCGCTATAGGATCTCGCCACAAGCGTAGACGAAAAACTACAGGCCACGGGCGGGTGCTTAGGATTGCGCCGAGAAGAAGCACTCTGAGGACACATAGCATCGCAACAGAGCGTTCAGCCGGGGGAACCCCAGTGTACCCATGGGCAGCGGCCCCATCGAGGGGAGGAAAGGCGGATGAGATCAGCGAGCGGTCCCGAGAAGACAAGGGGGTCTTCTTGGACTTCGAGATCTCATCATGCACGTCCGGGAAGAGAGGTATTGGGGTTTGCCGTGGACGAGGGTCGGCGGCCTTACCCAAAACCCATCGTCCCAGGAAAGCATGGTCGTCATCTCCGGATCAGACTCAGGCACAGCCGTATGCACACCGGAAGGTGGCAGCTGTGACGAACCCTCACTTCCAGAAGACTCAAACCCACCTAGTGATGCTGCAACAGACATGGCATCTTCCTCTGTAGCTTCAACTGAAACACGCGGGCCACCAGAGGGTAGACTCGCGGGAATCAGCAGTTCACTAGCGGGCACCGTCATTGAAGAGGGGGGCTGGGGTCACGGACACATAGTCGGCGCCTAGATCCAGACCGTAACCCTCAGGTCACCCTGGCCACCAGCCGAAGATCGGGGGGTGGATGAGGGGACTCTCACTCTTGCGAGTTCACCGAGTCTCGACCTATATATGACGCGATGATCACGTTCCCAGCGAGAACATGAGTCACCCACGAGCGCTGTTCAAGCATGATCAAAGCCCAAACACACGAGACAGCGCTCGTGCCCATCAGAGTCCGATACCAGTCCGCTGCAACCAGAAATGCACGGGCGAGCCGTCTTTAAAAAGACGTGCCACGTGTAAGCTCTTTTAGTGAGAGAAAACTCAAGTGTTGAAGCACCCGGGGAGAAACGCACCGACTGGCAGACCACTGCAACAGATCAGCAGGAAGCACGCTCTCGCCGTAGATCGCCGTCACACCAACACTCGAGGTACTCGTTTGTAAAGCTGACAATTCAGAGATGGCTTGTGGAGAGAAGAATACACTTGGCTCCGAAGCGAAAACATATCTGCTTGCTGCCGGCTTCCTCCTTTTATACCCACGAGGTGGGGCGGAGTTACGCCATGCAAATTCCGCAGACCCATGGCATTTCTTTGCCATTGGCTCGTTTTGTAATACTCGAAGTTGATAGGCTTTCTAAGCGAAACCCCATTCGTCGTCATCCGACGTAACTCGGAGTGACAACGAAAGGGAACATATCTGCATGTTGCCGGCGTCCTCCTTTTATACCCACGAGGTAGAGCGGAGATACGCTATGCAAATTCCGCAGACCCATGGCATTTCTTTGCTATTGGCTCATTTTGTAATACTCAAAGTTGATAGGCTTTCTAAGCGGAACACCATTCGTCGTCATCCGACGTAACTCGGCGTGACAACGAAAGGGAACTATAGACATGCACTGTAATATCAATCTTTTATTCAAAAGGACAAAACCCACAGAGCAGTAACCATCTGCCATGTTAGAGATGGCATGCCCTTCCTTCAGAAATGCTATATATTGGTTTGGTTGGTTAAGGATCACTCATGTGCTTGAATTGTCGTGGTGGTTTGGAGGTTACATTTCACTGCAGAGCAGATGCAGGCCAGTGGCTCTGCTCCCGTTGAGTTCGTTGAAGAGGACTGAGTGGAGTGAAGTGGGTGGAGAGTTCTAATTACAACACCAGGGAGGACCGTGGCCTGACTTGATCTTTTGGTTAGGTCTGATTCCATCTGTCATGAACTTTGTCTTCACATCTGAAACCGGAGCAGTTTTGTTCTGTAACTGAATCTGAAGAGTTGTTCAACACATTTGAAGTGTTCATCAAGTGCAATCATTCACAAAACGACACAGTCCCTGACATATAAACAATAACAGAACACGTTATCAATGGATCTCTAAGGGTGCTGTGCAGTGATTTGCATTGATGTAGTAGCTAACGTTTCACATATGCTGTACAATACATCAGCACTATACAAATATCAGAGATTTTGTTTTCATCAGTATTGGTAAATATTAGATATGTATCTGCCAATATTGGATATTTGATTGTGCATTCTCATTTCCATTAATATATTTACATTTGCCATCATCTAACACTCATATCTTTAAAAACATTTTTTTGTTTTAAACTTTATAACTCTGGTGCATGTAATCTTTTGCAAATCTCAAAATAAACATTTTGATAATACTGAAATACATTTTTATTTCAGTGCTATTTTAGTATTGCTTTAATAAAGGGTTAGTTCACCCACAAAATGAAAATTATCCCATAATTTACTCCCTCTGAAGCCATCCTAGGTCTTTATGTCTTTTTACTTTCAGCCAAACACACAATAGGATTTATAAAAAAATATATAAATATAAATAAATAAATATATATATATATATATATAGGGTGACCAGATTTCTCGGAGTGGAATACGGGACAGATACAGAACGCATGCGTATAGAGGGAATGCACGTGACGTCACCGTTGGCCGGAGTGACTGCAGTTACGCCCACAAGTGGCAAAAAGACTGAGCGGCAGCATTGGTTTTCTGTGTGAATGCTGCGGAAAAACACACAAAACGCGTCTAAAACGGGAAAGAGCTTTGAGACTGACTGTACAACTAGATTTGACAAGAAATATGAGGAATATTTTTACAGACTACCTAAAGCTACAGAACAGAGAAACAAATAGATCGCTACAATTCATAGAAACAAGTGGACTCCAGGCAGGGAAAGGTGGATTTGCAGTTATCATTTTTGTGTCAATATGCTGAATTTAGTGGTAAAATCATTCTCTATATATTGTATTGTTATATATTGCAGTGACAACTCATCAATCAAATATTTGCCACTGTATATTCTGTATAATTTGACATTTTTAAATAAACACTGACAAAAAACTATACAAGTTTTAAGTCTCTAGACGATATGATGATATATATATAACATTGATAAGTGATCATCTGGATTTAGACCTGCCTATTTTGTATTTATATAAAGCATTCACAGGCAAATTTGCTGTATGCATTTCCCCGGTGTCAAAATCAGGCACATATAAATGTGAGGAAACACGATTCCTGGCTGCATGTTAATATCCATGGATCACTGGATCTTTAGTAAGTTGTAAGGAACACTATATTGAGTCCAATCTTTAGTTTAAACTGATAATCGTTTGTTTTACTTGCGTTTTCGCAGTTTCCCCTATTAAATCCAGTCACGCAGGTGCTCTTCTGCCACTCAGTCCGGCTGAGGGGGCGTGTTCCGGCGGGAAAGTGACGTTAATGCATTCCCTCTATTAATGCGTCTTACATGCGCTTCATTAGGCACACTAGCACACACACACAAGGTCTCTCCCTCTCTGTCATGCGCGCAACACGGTTTGAACGCAACATATATATTCACTTAGCCTTTCGGAAACGAAACCTATTATATATAAAAAAATATATATATATATATTAACGATGAAATAAGGGACAAAACATGATTTTTTCAGAATAAGTCGGGACACTAAAATTAGAGTGGAAATACGGGGCTGTCCCGGAAAAAAACGGGACGTCTGGTCACCCTATATCTCTCTCTCTCTCTCTCTCTATATATATATATATATATATATATATATATATATATATATATATATATATATATATATATATATATATAGGCTCTTCCAAGCTTTATAATGGGAATGAATGATAACTTGGATTTTGAAGCTCAAAAAGTGCATCCATCAATCATGAAAGTAATCCATCCGACTCCAGGGGGTTAATAAAAGCCTTCTAAAGCGAAATGATGTAAATATCTATACTTGTAAGTTTATAAACTAATAACTGGCTTCTGGTAACTGCCGTAGGCAAGTCTAGTTCCGGCGGAAGTGTGGCCTAAAGACTAACCCTTTAATGTTTTGAATCAGCTTTTATTTCTATATTTTCAATTAAAAAAATGTATTATGTGCTTTTGTCATTTTTATTATATTTTGTATTAGTATTCAGGTTTAATTTATTTTTTATTTCAGTTTTAGTTCCGTTTTAGTTTTTCATTTCCAGATTTTTGATAATTTTTTTTAGTTTCAACTTTTAATTTCAGTTAGTTTTCAAGGCAACCATTCTAATTTCCATTTAGTTTTTCTTCTTAAAATAATAATGTTTTATATCAGATTTATTTCAGTTAACACATTTTTTAAATTTGTTTTAGCTTGGGTTTTAATAATAACCACATTTTTTGTTTCATTTTGTAAATGATAACCATGTACCTAAATGCCTAAATTCACTTTTAATATTTGACAGTTTATTAATACTGTAATATTAACAGTTACATTTTTCATTTATTTTTAGACAAAGAAGTGTATGTCACAAACTGCTCTGAGACACGAAGGTTGAGGATCCAAATACAGTTTTGCTGAACAGGGTAATCCAAAGATGTAAAACAATAACAGAAAAGGGCTGAGGCAAGGAGAGGGAACATGCAGAGAATAAAGGTAACCAGGACACAGGAGAAACGGGACAAACACGCTCAGAATTGTAGTACAAACACTTAACAAGACTTAGCAGGGAATGAGTGTGAAAACCAGGCTTATACGGGGTGAGCTAATCAAGGTAATGACATACAGGTGAATGTGATCATGGCTGATTAGTCTGGGCAAAGGATTATGGGAAATCTAGTTTGTGGATGTGTGGTGATTGTCCGGTTGGAGTGCCCTCTGATGGTTATCCCGGGCACTCTCACTGGTGATAGTTACATAGCCCCCCCCTCAAAGGAGCGGCTTCCAGACGCTCCTAAAATTGTCCAGGAGGGAGCTAGAGCAGAGGCGGACCCGGTAGCGGGATGGAGGACCAGGCTCATGGAGCGGAACAGGGCCTGGAGACTGAGGCAGAGCAGGCGTCCAGGGTGGAGCAGGCGTCCAGTACGGAGCAGGCCTGGCAGGTGGCCGGGGCAGAGCAGGCGTCCAGGGGCAGGTGCCGACAGTTCAGGGGCCAGGGAGGGGCGGCGTCGATTCAAGGGGCCAGGGTGGATCCGACAGTTCAGGGAGCCAGGGAGGTGCCGGCTGGTCAGGCTCAGAGATGGCCATCTTGTGCAAAGACACAGGCGTAGAGGCTGCCATGTTGTTCGAAGACAAAGTAATAGATGCTTCCATTTTGTCCGAAGACACAGGCGTAGAAGCTGCCATCTTGTCTGAAGACACAGGCGTAGAGGCTGCCATCTTGTCTGAAGACACAGGTGTAGAGGCTGCCATCTTGTCCAAAGACACAGACGTAGAGTCGACCATCTTGTCTGCTGACACAGGCGTGGAGCCGGCCATCTTGTCCGAAGACACAGGCATGGAAGCGGTCATCTTTTCCGAAGTAACAGGCGTGGAAGTGGACATCTTGCGATGAGACTCTGGAACGGTGGCGGCCATCTTGGGACAAGACTCTGGAACGGCGGCTGCCATCTTGGGACGAGACTCTGGAACGGTGGCGGCCATCTTGGGACGAGACCCTGGAACGGCGGTGGCCAACTTGGCAGAGGGCTCATGAACGGTGGCGGCCATTTTGGCACGATAACATCACAGGGCTGAGGAAAGGGAGTGGATCCGAGAGGAACAGGCAGAGAATCAAGGTAATCAGGACACAAACACGCTCAGAATTGTAGTACAAACACTAAACAAGACTTCGCAGGGAATCAGTGTGAAAACCAGGCTTATATGGGGTGAGCTTAACAAGATAATGACATGCATGTGAATGTGATCATGGCTGATTAGTCTGGGCAAAGGATTATGGGAAATGTAGTTTGTGGATCTGTGGTGATTGTCCGTGTTGGAGTGCCCTCTGATGGTTATACCGGGCAATCTCACTGGTGATCATTACAGTATTCTTTTATTCTTTTAATATTTGCCATTTATTAGTTATCAGCCATTACATGAACATAATGGTAACACAATAAAAATTCATTAACTAACAATAATAATAAAAAAAAACATTTGTTACAGTAGTTATTAATCTTTATTAATGTCAGTTAATAAAAATTAAGTTGTTCGTTGCCCATGTTAGTTCACAGTGCATTAACTAATTTTAACAAATACAACTTTTGATTTTGATAGTAGTATAGTATTCTTAATACATGTTAACTAGTTAACTTATTTTAACTAATGAATCCTTAATGTATAATGTGTCACCAAAACAATTATCGGCTGCGTTTTATTTTTTAATAATTAAATATATTGCATCAACAAAAAAAGTTGAAGAAAAGTGCTGAGTGGTCAATAAAGTGATATTGAAATGTTTTACAGCCGATCTCCACTTGCAAAAGGTTAAAATAAGTTTCTATACACCTTTTAGATGGTAATATTTAAGTGATTTCTCTCTCTTTGTGCTCTCTGTGCATTTGCAATGCATTTTTTAGATTTAAAAGGGCATTCAATATTTCTTGTAAACGCTAAGGAGACTGCTGCCCGCCCCTGGGTGTAATTTAACTCGCAATGCAACCTTCAAAGCCACCCTGACATCCGGCAGATGAAGGGCTTTGACAGCGTTCCTTAGTAGGGATCATCATTTCATTAGCTTGCAGCATACCCGGCTACAGTTGAGATCCAAAGGCCACTCACTTATTCGTGTACGCAAGGGAGAGGCGAGAAGAGACAGAAATGGGATAGAGAGAGACGTAAAAGTGTTTTCGGATGTAGTTGTTGTGGTCTGAGCTGAGAGTAACTTTGAATCTGTATGCAGAGGAAAGTGTGTCAGGGCAGCCATGCTGAGATGGCAAAAGCTTAAGCAATGACATTTGAATTATATGCATTTGTCTTGACCAGTGTTTTCCATCCTGGTTTTTGGAACGAAGTCAGCATTGAGAAGAGATCCGGTCTGCTGCTCATCCACATTTCATAGACTCGCTGCTTAGAGAACTATCTTATGTATGCTGGAAAGCGTCTAGTCTAGCTAATACTATTTATCTAAGGCAGTTAGCATATCAAATACCTGCTGTCAGTGATCATTTGCATAGCCTCTTGTCTTGTGTTACATACCAAGACATGCACGATGAAGGGGGAAAAGAAATATGCAATGCATGCAGGATGGAGGCCAAGAGTGCAATGAGAGCATAAGCCTCATTTGATGTTAATTTCAGAGCATTTTATGCTATCCGAGCAACCTTTTAGCTCGCTGTTCAAAGCACTTAGTATCTCAGATGAGGTCGGAGACCACAGGGTTGGAAGTGATTGAAATGGTTCTGGCCATTTGAGCCAGCAGATTGCAAACGGTCACAGGTAGAAATTAAGTTTTAGCATATTTCTTTCAAATATTAAAATTGTATACTTTGCCATGAAGGACAAAAAGGTATACCTTAAGCTATATCAAACTAAATTAAAAATAATGGTAACACTTTACTTAAAGCCTTTAAAATGCATTATAAAGGTATTCACAATGCATAATGCATCATATATTTTCATAAATAACTGTAACCAAAGTTAAAATGAATTATAATATTAAGGAGATTACTGGTTAAATCTGAAATTAGTTGTTTGACATGTCTTTGGACATTACACTTTCACTCCAAAAAAAAATATGGGTTGTTTCAACCCAATTTTGGGTCATATATGGACAAATCCAAATGTTGGGTCAAACATGTAATTAAAACATAAGAATTATAACTGTGGTTACAATTATTCATGAGATTACACAATGCCTTATAGGGTGCATTACAAAGCCTTACTATTGCATTAGAAATATTTGTATAATGCATTATGGCTTAAAGTAAAGTAATTACTAGAGATGCAGAGATAGATAATTTGTGTTGGTTTGTTTCCTTTATTCCTGCCACATGTTTTTAAACACTGTTAATTAATTACTGTACTCATATTTAATTGTCTTGAAATAAGTTTAAAAGTAAAAAATATTATTATTCATAACGTCTGTTCCATATTTACAGTCCAAGTCAATAAGAATTAATACTTTTATACAGCAAGGATGCATTAAAGTGGCAGTTAAGACATTAAGAATGTTAAAAAATGCTGTTTTATTGAAAGTTCTATTCACCAAAGAATCCTGAAAAAAAAAGATCATGGTTTCTACAAAGCATATTACACAGCAGTTTCTTGAGAACCAAATCAGCATATTCAAATGATTTTGGAAGGATCATGTGACACTGAAGACAGGGATAATAACATTTTAAAATATATAAAAACAGAAAAACATTGGTTGACAGACAGATAGGACATTTTATGATTGCATTCGGACTGAATGCAATGATTGGACGAAAACATTTTTTGGTCCTGAGACTTCCACAGAAGATAAATGTACATGTTTTAATATTTAGACTACTTCTATTATTGATTGTTATCAGGGTGTGAAGAGAGTTTTAACCAGTATAACAAAAAGTCTTAATAAAAATTTTCCTTACCCTTCCTTTAACTAAGGATTTTGCCTCAAACTCCTAATTTACTGCTTATTACTAGTTAGTAAGGTTATTGTTATGGTGTTTAAGATTAGGTATGGGCTAGGAGTAAGGGATGTAGACTATGGTAATGCAGTATAAGACATCAATATGTGCTTTATAAGTACTATAGCCAATATGCTAGTAATATGCAAGCTACAGTAATAAGCAATAATTTAATAGTGAGAATTGGTCCCCAAACTAAAGTGTTACAATATATATATATATATATATATATATATATATATATATATATATATATATATATATATATATATATGCTTTACCAATCCCAAACTATTGATTGGTGTATTTGGTGCTTTACTGTATATCTAAATGTATCAATATGATTTTTGGAATGAAGTTGACAGACAAATAATGATAGACAAATATAACCAACAGATGATGAGAAGGATAAACTATATTTTTAACATATTTTACCCCTCAGTCAATAAATTGGTGTATCACTAATATTTATAATAATATAAATATATAACCAACATTTTATTGATAATTATTATCTTTCTGAGCCCATTTTCTTTTTCATACTACATATTTCAGCTTGATTTATTGTAGGTAATTTTGATCCATTTCAAGCCCTCAGAAGGAGATTCCTTTTCATTTCTTTTATTGTTCAACTCTCTCACTTGAGGGTGGCCATTTTCACCATAATCCTGTCACTTGGCTCCCTCTGTTTGAGGCTGATATTTTAATTTACGCTTGGCATGCTGCTCTATGGGCCTTGAAGGCTCATGTGCAGGCTACCACAATGAGCTCGAGCTATGATAAAAAGCAGGTTGCACCAATACTGTTGTGATTCACAGGTGATGCAAAGCTACAGAAGTCAACCCGATATCGGTCGGCTAGGTTCACAGCTGTTTGCACTGAGATAGCATCCCTGGTCTCCCCTTGTGACCATCGACTAAATCTCTGTTAGGAGCATTGTTCTCCTAGTATGAGAGATCTCTGCAGTTTGATTCCAAATAGATATATCCCTTGATTTATTCAAGCGTCAGTCTCCCTCAGCACCACAGAAAATCTTACCAACTGATTTTTATAATTAAACCACACATTTTGGAGATCACCTTGATGATTTCTGAGCATTTTGGTAATTTGGACCACTTACTTTATTTCATCCTGGCAGAAATTTCATTCAGACATAGTAACAGACTGAGCTCTGGGTGTCAGCAATACATTCTCTCAGTAATCAGCCCAAGGCTTTAATAGCCTGAACGTGCGACAGAACCAGGAGCAGTGATGAGGCTGCTGATTAAGAGAGCCGTTCTCCACAGAGCCGTAAAGCACCAGAACGGAAGTAAAGCCACCATTTTCTCCCCATATGGCAGTGGGCAAGCCTTCATAACTCACACTAATAAATACAGGAAAGAGAAAAAGACTTGATAATTACTGTGATGAAGAGGGATGAAGGAAGTGTGAAGAAAAATGTCCAGATAAAGAAAATTGTAATGGATGGATGGCTGGATGGATGGATGGATGGCTGGCTGGCTGGCTGGATGGATGGATGGATGGATGGATGGATGGGGGATGGAAGTTGGAATGGAAGGAGGGATGGATGGATGGATGAGATAGATAGATAGATAGATAGATAGATAGATAGATAGATAGATAGATAGATAGATAGATAGATAGATAGATAGATAGATAGATAGATAGATACATATTATTGGTGTGAATCTTCGGATAGACAGCAGAACAGCAAAATTTTATTCAATCTGATTCACAACAACATTCAATATGATTAGATTTTGATTGTTCTATTTTTTTTAAGTGAATTTATAGTATTATGTAAATGCTTCTCCTAAAAAAGACAAACTACTTAAGATTGTTTATACCAGGTAATTTGCTCCAAAGTAAAGATACATACAGTATGCACTCCATGCACATACAGTACTTGGAATGTAACAAAGAGTGCAATAAAATGTGCTGATAAAATATTGTAAAGCTTTTTTTAAAGTTTAGAGGGGGAAAGTTTACTTGAGGTTTTTTGGTCTGAAAATAAAAGAAAATCAATTTGATGCACAATCAACTTTGGAAGAAAACCTGGTGACTCTTGTGAAAGTGCAGCTGACGACAAGGGAAAACCGTTTGACAGCATGGAGAGACAGCTAACATGAGAAGGAAATAGACCCCAACAAGGGCTGTTATAATAATAATAATAATAATAATAATAATAATAATAATAATAATAATAATAATAATAATAATAATAACTTGGACTTATATAGCGCCTTTCATGGAACCCAAGGTCGCTTAACATAAGTGTGTGTGTGGGGCTGAGGGAGGAATTAGGGGTCAAAAGACTTTGTGAAAAAGAAATGTTTTGTGGCAGAGCGGACGTGGAATGGTAGACTGTTCCAAAGTGTAGGAGCAATTGCACAGAAAGCCCTGTCCACAGAAAGTGAGCAGAAGGATCTTGTAGGTGATGCGTGACTTGACTGGCAACCAGTGTAACTGTTGGATGATAGGAGTGATATGCTGCCAGGGTTTTGTGTGGGTTAGAATCCTGGCAGCAGAGTTCTGTGCATACTGCAGTCTGCTAAGGGCCTTGGTGGGCAGTCCTGACAGGACACCATTGCAGTAATCCAGACGGGAGGTGACAAAGGCATGAATGAGTGTCTCAGTTACTGAATCTGTGAGTGAAGGCCGGAGTCGTGAGATGTTTCTGAGGTGGAAGAAGGCCACCTTAGTGATGTTGTTAATATGGGACCGGAAAGATAGAGTGGCGTCCAGAATGACGCCCAGGTTGCGCACCTCAGGAGAAGGGGAAATGCAGCAGCCATCCACAACCAGGGCCAGCTCAACAACTTCCCTGAGCAGTGGTGCAGGGGACATCACCATGCACCATGAGTTATGGGCTAGCTACCCATAGCAGCAGGCTCTGTCACCCTATTAGAGCACAAGAGCCATCTTATTTGGCAACGAAAAGTTCAAAAATAAGAATACCCCTAGAGTCTGTGAGAGCAGGGGCGCAAGAAGACTCATAGACTAACCTCCCAGGTAATGACCCTTGGAATGGACATGACATTGAATAAAGGAAGTGGCAAGACTCTTGAGAAACCAGTAGATGGACATGTTCTTCAGACTTGCATGTGTGGATGGGCTAAAGTAACATCAATCCATGGTCTTAAGGTACATCAAGGACAGAAGAAATGCCTGAAAACCACCAACCCAGGGCCCCACATTGACTGGATTCAGTCAAGAAGAAGGTTAAATCAGTTGGATGGGAATCAGCGGCAGGAAGAATCCCACAATTGGCAGAGAATCAGCACCCCAAGGAATGAGGAGGAAGATTCAGGCAGAACCAATAGTCCAAGAAAACAACCAGCCCACCGCAAAAAAAGAATACATGCAAGGATATAAGCCGTTGGTGAAATTGTCGAAGTCTAACAGCAACGAGTGGGAAGCCATCAACACAGACTTAACCCTTGTCCTAAGTAACATCAAAGGATCAGCCGAGAAGAAGCTGGAGAAGATGGGCGACCTTATCTACATCTATGGAGAGGAAAAATATGGAGTGAAGGAGCAAGTCAGAAAGAAAAACATGCTTCCCGCCCCCAAGTCCCTTCGGCTGCAAGAAATCCAACAACTTGTGAAAGAGAGGAGACGGCTAAGAAAGTTGTGGAGAAAGGCGACAGTAGAAGAAAGGGAAGGCATCAACTTCCTTCAAGCCCACAGTGAAAAAGGCAAGATCGGCATCTGCACCTGGCCCTAACGGCATACCGTATAGTGTCTAAAAGAACGCTTCAGATGTTTTGAAAATCCCGTGGAAACACATTAAAGTGGTGTGGTACAAGCAAGTCATCTCGAAAGCCTGGTGAAGAGTGGGAGGGGTGTTCATCCCAAAAGAAAAGAACTCATCCACCATTGAACCGTTCCGCCAGATAAACCTTCTGAACATTGAAGGCAAGATATTTTTCAGTGAGTTGGCACAACGACTGACACAGTATTTAAAACAAAACCACTTTATTGACACATCAGTTCAAAAGGCTGGCATCACAGGCTTTTTGGGATGCCTTGAACATAACAGCATCATATGGCATCAAATCCAGACTGCAAAGAAATAAGGGAAAGATCTCCACGTTTTGTTCCTTGATCTGGCCAATGCCTATGGTTCAGTCCCTAATTCAATTCTGTGGGCTGCCTTTGATTCCTTCCAGGTGCCGACTACAATCACAAATCTAGTTAAACACTACTTCCAGGATCCACAGTTTTGCCTTACAACATCAGGCTTCACCACACGTTGGTAACCACTGGAGGTATGCATCATGGCAGGGTGCACCATCTACCCATTGGCCTTCATGATGGCAATGGAGATTATTATTAGAGCCTCAAAATGGGTCGTGGGAGGAGAACGACTACGATGTAATCAGAGGTTACCACCAATTCGAGCCTATATGGACAATCTAACAACACTCACAACAACTGTCAGCACTGCAACTGTCAGGTACAGCACCAAGAGATTGCTGGAGAAACTTCATCAAAAAGTAACATGGGCGAGGATGAAGTTAAAGCCCAATAAGTGCAGAAGCATCTCCATCTTGAAAGGCCAAGTCACAGACCAAAGATGTCATGTCGGCGGAACACCTATCCCAACTGTCTCAGAAATGCCAGTTCTACCAGAAATACTCGGGAGATAGAATAATGAAACAAAACATTTATTTATTGACAGTCCAGCAAGAGATTATTTATAAAGTTCTTTGGCGTAGGCCCTGTCCGTAGTTCATAATCCGAGGGTAGCGGATCTGCATTTCCTGCCTGAAGACGAAGGCAGGGGCGCAGCCGACCCCCGGGAGGTATGGACAGGACCATCCTGGTGGTGGTGGGGAGGGTGGAGGTAATTGTTGCGTTTAACTAAAACATGTTTAAGTACCGATCTTTTATACAGCGAGAACAAGGACATGATTGGATTGATGTGAAGGTAATAAGTGACGTGGTAATTAACCCTTATGGTGCCATGGTCGATATTACTCGAAAAGATGCGGCACTGAATAAAACGGCCGATTTTGTCAAATAGGGTGTCAAATAAAATCTAATGGCATCAATAAAGCTTTCCCCGCAAGTGTTGTGTCTTATCGCGGACCCTGATTCTGAAGGGGGATATCTGCATTCAGAAGATGACGGTGATTCTGAAAGTGAAAGTATAGCCCTACACAAAGCACAAATCCTTTGCCCAATGTAGATGGTCCTTTGCCCAATGTCAGTGGTGGGAACAATTTTTGGGTGGGGAGTCGCAATGACAATGACAGTAGTCCGAGCTGTGCACACTCGGCGCGCGCGAGGCAGATCTTGCCGCGCTGCTCGTAGCTGGAGCAGAGGCGGTGTGACACGGGGCAGAGGGGCTATTATGCATAGTCTATCACAAGCATATGAATAATATATATGTGCCCCATACATGGAATCAGAGTGCCTACTCAATGTAGTAAATGGAAAATCTCTACAACAAAAGGCCAATCGCTGCATGCATATGGTTTGTTTCTACCATTTATTAGTAATGATTTACACAGTTTGTTCACTACTTACTATTTACCTGAGCATTCAGTATTGTGCAATATAGCATACAGAAGGTGAGGGACATTTTGGGGGGAAATAAGTTCTGCGTTTTATCATTTAAACATGTGACTTTTCTTGAAAATTCTATAATCCAAGGTGGCCGCCACCATATGACGTCATAATATGCAAATTAGATGGGAAAATGTAAGCCCTACATAAACTTTGGGTCATCCTTAATATTTCTCTATTTTACAGAGACTTAGAGACTGCACAGATGACCCGGAGGGATGCATATGGAGAACACTGGGGTGTCCAGCCGCAGGTGGAATATTTCAACACCAGGGATGGCTTGCCAAGGCCCTGGCTTGCCAAGGGAAAGACACATGCTCAGAGCCAACTGAGCACCTAGCCAACATGCAGGCAATAGACACTGGCGTCGGCGTAAGCAGTGCTGGAGGAACTCAGGGCGTATCCAGTCCGTGGAGTGGAATGGCGAGCAAGCAAAGACACCTGAGCAGGTCCTAGTACTGGCTGGTTGAAGCGAGCACATGAGAGGACACTGGCTCCACTCGGAGATAGTAGAATCTGGCGAATGTGTTGGTGCCGCCCAGCCTGCAGCTCTGCAGATGTCTGTTAGCGAGGTGCCATGTGCTAGAGCCCATGAGGAAGTGGGCTGTCACACCAAGGGGGCATGATTGACCTTGCTGCTGGTAAGCCAAGCAATGGTGTCCACATCCCGTGAGACAACCTAAGCTTGGAGAAGCATTTCTCCTCAGCTTCCCACCATAACAGACAAAAGCTGGTCAGAGGTCCTGAAACACTGCGTTCTTTCATGAAGGCAGGGAGTGCGTACTAACAGAGCAGTGCCAAGGCTGGGTTTTTCTCCTCCAAGGGGAGTGCTTGCAGGTTCACCAGCTGGGTGGGAACCTTGGGCACATATCCAGGCCGGGGTCTCAGGATCACGTGAGAGTAAGCCGGCCCAAATTCTAGGCACTTCATCAACGGAAATGCGTGCAGGTCCCCTACCCTCTTGAAGGAGGCCAATGCAACCTGTCTTAATTGACAAGAAATTAAGCTCGACTGATTGCAGAGGCTCAAAGGGAGCACTCTGCAGGGCAGTTAGAACCACAGAGAGGTCCCAAGAGGGAACAAGAGGAGGGTGAGGAGGATTTAGTCTCCTCACTCCTCTCAGAAACCTGACGATCAGATCGTGCCTTCCCATGGACTTACCGCATGATGTGCGGCAATATCAGCAACATATACTTTCAGGGTGGAGGGAGACAGCCTTCGCTCCAACCCATCTTGCAGGAAGAAAAGCACGACACTGATCGAGCATCTCCGGGGAAGACCTCCCCTAAATCCTCCTCACCCTCCTCTCGTTCCCTCAGTGGTTCTAACTGTCCTGCAGAGTGCTCCCTTTGAGCCTCTGCAATCAGTCAAGCTTAAGTTCCTGTCAATTAAGACAGCGCTCCTGGTTGCGAAGGTTGACAGCGCTCCTGGTTGTGCTCCTGGTAGCTCCTGACAGCGCTTTTCTCGGTGAGAAGAGCACCAGTTGACGAAGAGGTTCCACTTCAATGCGTAGACATGTCTCGTGGACGATGCTCAAGCCGAAGTGATAGTAGACACCACCGCTGGTGGTAGGGTACTCCACCTGCCTCATCTTGTCCAGGAACCACACGAGGATCGAGACGAGGGTGCCATAGGGTGCCCCGTTGCTGAGAAAGGAGTTCCTTCCTCAGAGGAATAGGCCAGGGAGGTGCTGTCACGAGTAGTACAAGTTCGGAGAACCAAGTCCGGGTGGGCCAGCGAGGCGAGAAGAAAATGACCTGCTCCTCGTCCTCCCTGATCTCGCACAAGGTCTATGCAAGACGGCTCACTGGGGGGAATGCATACTTGCGGAGGCCCCGCGGCCAGCTGTGCACCAGTGCGTCCGTGCCGAGTGTGCCCTCGGACAGGTAGTAAAACAGGCTGCAATGGGACGAGTCGTGGGAGGCAGACAGGGTGTACTCGAACTTGTCCCAAACCAGCTGAGCCAACTGGGGATGAAGTCGCCATTCTCCAGGGAGGGGCTGAAGCCATGGGAGCTCGTAGGCTGCACAATTCAGGGCTCCGGGAAAAATAATGTCTCGAAGTGACCTCAGAAGCTTCTGACTCCATAAGAGGAGGTGGCGGGCGAGTTGCGACGTACGGCGTATATGTTAGACCACCTTGGCGGTAGATGTACCGTAACGCAGTAATGTCTGAGTGGACTAGTACGCGTTGACCTTAGAGCAACGCAAGAGCGGTGCAGAACAAGGCATACTGCCAGCAACTCGAGGCAATAGACATGCTAAGGGCGCTAGGTCCTGTCCAGGAGCTCACGGCTTGTCCATTGCGCATGGCGCCCGTGGTGGAGGCATGTGTTGAGACAACAACATGCCCGGAAGCTCGTTCCAGGGGCACTAGCCTGTAGAAAACTGAGGCTCGACCACGGGGTGAAGGTCTGACAGCAGGTCAGAGTAGCTGGTACTCGGAGCATGCCGTGTTGCCATGCCCACCTCGGGACTCGGTCGCGAAGCCAAAGCTGAAGTGTTTTGTAATACTCAAAGTCGATAGGCTTTCTAAGCGAAACCCCATTCGTCGTCACAACGGAACTCGTAGTGACAACGAAAGGGAACTCAAGTTATGGTGCTTTCAGTTTGGCATACTCCCAAGACTCTTGTGGCCGTCAACTGTGTATGAGATCCCCATCTCCAAGGTTGAAAAGTTCACGCAGATAAGCACACAGCTGAAGCAGTGGCTTGGAATTCCACATTGTTTAAGTTCCATCAGACTTTATGGACATGTCAAGTTGGAATTACCAATCACAGGGCTCGTGGAAGAGTTCAAATGCACCAAAGCAAGGCTCGTCATGACTCTAACTGAATCTGAGGATGCAGTCATTCGAAAAACTGCACCCCGGGTGGTAGCGGGAATGAAGTGGACTCCATTAGAAGCTGTTCAGAGTGCAAAGTCTGCGCTTCACTTCAGAGATGTGGTTGGACAAGTACAGCATGGGAGGGCAGGGCTCGGACTCATCCCAACAACTCCTCTGTGGCATTAAGCAACATCAGTGCAGAAGAGACAGCTAGTGGTAGAAGAAGTCAGGAGACAGGAAGAGGAAGAACGACATGCCAGAGCCATCTCAATGACCAAGCAAGGGAGATGGACCAACTGATAGGGTCTGGAGATGAAAAAGCTCAGCTGGCGTGACAAGTTTTGTCATCAGAGCCACATACGACCTGCTACCCTCCCCCCAAAATCTGAAAGAGTGGTATGGATGGCACACTATTCTTCTCACATTCTCACCCAAACTTTTTTCAAAATGCTTTCAGCAGCCCGTGATCTACGGTAAAAAAACAAAACAATCATGGCAACTTGCAGCACTCACCTCATGATGCTTTGAGGTTATTCTAGTAGGAAAAAGAACTGCTGACTTGTGTACTGCCCTTAATTTGCTGAGTGTTTGCTCATGACACAAAATAATACAAACACACACAGATGTACACACACAGACAGTGGTACACACACACAGATAAACATGGCAGATGGCATGGACATTGTGTTGAGTTTCATAGGGACCTGCAAAGTCATTTGCCTTAGTAAAGGTCAATCCTCCCCTTATGACCAATTATCAAGGATTTTGCCTCTGCTGGGAAAAAAAGAGCAACACCAACAACAGCAAGCCCACCTGTCTGAGAACTGGTTCTTATTTATTCTAATATGCTTGTGCTGGGTTGAGGAAAAATGAGACATGCACACACATGCATCTCATTTCCGACTTTTCCTTCGTGTCTCTCACAATGCAGCACAATTCTATTTAGGAACTACTGGAGTTGTCATTCAAAATGGGTGAAGGTGGCAATTATGGATTCTGTCAGTGTGGTGCCACTCTCTTTCTCTGGACCGGTAAAAGGCAGAGATTTCTACGTTTGATGCCTGTGTTTCCTTCTGCCCCTAAACATGGCAATTACACCTCCTTTTATGTCCTTCTAGTCCAGGCCTGTGATAGTAATTCTGAGCCAATTTCAGCTGCTGTACTTCTCAGAATAACAGCTTGGCAGAGGGGTGTGACAATGTGTATGTTGAGCTGAAAAACATGTTCAAAGATAACATGCATTGATGTGCCATCTTTCATATACTGTATGTGATGGAATGATATTTATCCAAGTGGATATTATCCCCTGAGTGTTTTTCAGTTTTGATATTCCGATAAATTGTTAGGCTTCATTGTTTGAGCAATTATAATGTGGAGTTTTAAATGGATAATTTTAGTTTAATGAGAACCGTACTTTTAATGATATGATTAAGATATATGCATTTGAAAATCAATTCATAATAATTACATACAAACACAAATCCTCCACTGAATTTGTGTATTTTAGATGATGTGGTAGGCTTAGTATAAATGTTTCTTACATTTTTATTCTGTCACCGTAATTGAGATTTGTTTATTCATTAATAGAACCTCATTGTGTTTCTGCCAGAAAAATTAAAATACTCTAAATATAGCTTTAGCTGGCTGATGATATAATTTATAATTTATAATTTATAATTTAATTAGAGTACATTTTAGGTCAATGTAGCTGTAGATTAATTAATTTAAACTATGAACGTAACTTGACAAGTTGCTTCACCCACACTGCGAGGAATAAGCACAAAACTCCTCTATTGATTGAAATGTCCTTCGTCAACAGTTCTAGGCTGGGCTACCTGTCTTTCCCAAACCACTCTGCCTAGTGTCCCGGGAAATATCATACTCTTCTATCTACCACTTTACTGACAAATCACTACAATAACTATCAAAACTCACCACCACAAGCTTCAGTTCTACCAGAAAGACTCGGGAGAATAAATACTGTAACAATTATGCATTTATTGACAGCCCAGCAAGCAATATAGTTCTTTGGTGTAGGCCCCATCCATATCTTCGCAATCCGCGGGTCCGGACTCTCCATTTCCTGCCTGAAGACAAAGGCAGGGGCGCAGCCGACCCCCTGGGAGGTATAGGAAGGGACCATCCTGGGGGTGGTGGGGAGGATGGAGAGGAAGGAACCGTCTTGGTGGTGGTGGGGAGGATGGAGGTAAATGGAAGCGTCAGCATCTGCGAACTCAGACATGTGTAAGTACCTATCTTATATACCACTAGTATAAGAACACGATTGGATAGATGAGAAGATAATGAGTGACGTAACAATTGAGTCTTCCCGGCAGAACTTGTGCTAGAGCTTCATTTCACTCTATCACTTTACATGCACTTTAAAATAAACATCCCTGCATGGTCATTCTTATCAAACAATTGCAATGCTTACTAAGGTAAATATATTCAGTACTTAAAGTGGCTTTGTTATAAGTAACTATTCGTTTTCATGTAATATCATGTAATTCTGTATCAATAAATCTGACAAAAAGAAAAAGGTACTAGACTGTGTACTTAACAGCTTTCAATGATGTAAATAACTTCAATCACGTAAACCAAAAGCATTGCAAATTACATAATATAAATTAATATACAACTATTCATTTTTGTATGTATACTGCATGCGAACAGAGTTGGAAGCAGGGAAAATGGGAAAGCGAAAAGATTTGAGTGACTTTGACAAGGGCCAAAAAGTTATTGCTAGACGACTGGGTCAAAACATCTATAAAATGGCAAGTCTTGTCTCCTGTACGAAGTAGTTACCTACCAAAAGTGGTGCAGTTAACGACAACGGGTGAACCAGCATCAGGCTCATTGATGCTACTGTAGTCTCTCTGGTCTGATCACACAAAGTGCTACTGTAGCTCAGATTGCTGAAAAACATAATGGAACTGGACTATGGAGTGATGGACGAAGGTTGCCTGGCCTGATGAATAACGTTTTCTTTTAGATCAGGTGGATTGCCAGGTGAATGTGTGTAGTTTACCTGGGGAAGAGATGGCAGCAGGATGCACTATGGGAAGAACACAGTGTTATGCTATGGTCAATTTTCATCTGTGAAACATTGGGTTCCTGCATTTATGTAGATGATACTTTAAATTGTACCACCTACCTGCAGATTGTTACAGACCACGTACTTCTCTTCATGGCAATGATGTTCCCTGATGGCTGTAGCCTCTTTCAGCAGTGCGCTGCCACAGATCTTGTGAAGTCCACTATGACGTACATAAAAAGTGATTCTGATGGAGATGGAGATCTCGCTCGAGAGCCTATCTACTTTGAGTGTAACTAAACAAGCCAATGCACAAGCATGAGTGGCAGGTGCATCGCATTCTTGTCTTTCGCTTCGGAGCCAGACTACGAGTGTACTACGAGTCTCTGCTATGAAGCCTCTGTGTATGGTGTTGGTGTGATTGCGTGAACAGTGGTGATCGCGATCTCTGTGTCAGAGTGTTGAGAGAAAAAACAGCTGTTTTCACAGCTTTGTTGGTTTCGGAGGGCGTGACATTGAGAGTAATTGTTCACACAGAATTGCACTATTTCCCTGTGTGTATCTGTGCGTTTCAGCACCTTAGAGCGCTTCTAAAAGAGCTAACACGGTCTGTCTGCGTCTTTTTCAAGATGTCATTCAGATCGTGTGTTTCTGATTGTGGCCAATATCTGACTGCGGCTGACGGTCATGATCGCTCTATCATGTGCTTGGGCTATAGGCATGCTGATATGGCACTCATGGATGACACATGTTCCCATTGCGGGAACATGACCATCGCGGCGTTACGGTCAAGACTCCGAAAGGTGGAACGTTTTCGCTTATTGCCAGATCTAGTGCTTCTTCTGCCCGGCAGAAGAGGCCTACTTCAGTTAATAGCCTTAGTGACCTGAGGATCATAGTGAGAGGTAACCTGCTGAGTCAAACAGCGGTTTCCAGACAGCAGCGGTCCCAGTCGTTTCTTTTGCAGCTCCACTAGATGATAAGATGTCGGTCGTTGCATCGGAGGGTGAGCTAATGTCCTCTGGGGAAGACGATTTGGCTGCACTACCGCCTTCAGGTGTACCAGTGTTGTTCGAGTCAGACCCAGAGCTCACGGCTATGCTTTCCCGGGCCCTCCACCGTGTCCCGAACCTTTGAGGCTGGACGATTGGTATCTTGGGGCGGCCCGTGCTATTTCTTAGCGCCCAGCCTCAGTGCCTTTCTTTCCAGAAGTGCATGAAGAGGTTAACAGAGCATGGACGGCACCTTTTTCTGCCCGAAACCGTTCTGGTGCCTTGTCTTCTCTCACTACCCCTGACGGTGGAGCGTGGAGATCCCCCCGGTGGAGTGGTCTGTGGCGATGCAACTGACCCTACCTCCTGGTGGGGAAATTCGCGCCTCCCCTCCCGGGGTTGTAAGTTCTCGTCCGGTCTCGTGAACAAGGCTTATTTTGTCTGTGAAGATGCTGCCTCCACCCTGCATCCCATGGTGCTCCTGCAGGTCTACCAGGCCAAAGCACTCAAGGAATTGCACAAGGGTTGTTATGGGGTTATGCAGGAACTGTGCACTCCCTGGATTAGGCGATGTCCACCTTAGTAGTCCAGGAGCGACACCTGTGGCTAAACCTGGCAGATATGCATGAGCCCGACAAGGTGCGGTTCCTCAACGCCCCTGTCTGCCAGGCTGGCCTCTACGGCAACGCTGTGGAAAACCTTTCCCAGCGGATTTCCACAGCACAGAAGCAGACGGAGGCGATCAAGCACATCCTGCCCCGACGACCAGCTGCTGCCTCCAGCCTGCGGCCACCTCTGCCCCTGCTTAGCCTAAGCAGCAGCCTCCACCCAGGCAGCAGGCGGCCGGCTGCAAGAGGAGCGCCCAGCCCATCCAGGCCCCAGCCAAAGGCAACAAGCGTAAGGGCAAGCGGCCCTGAGACGGGCAACTCAGCGATGGAGGAAGTTGCTCTTCGGGAGATGGTGTCCACACATCTCCCTCTACCGGAGGAGGGCCGGGCAGAGAATATTTTGTTTCACTTTATTTCTGTTCCGCCGCTGGCTCTCCGGCACTCACATTTAAAAATAGTAATTTCTTCCATCTCTGGTTCACAAGAGGGCGCGGATTGCAGTAAGCGACACTTCCATGCCTTGCCATTCCTTTCCCCCTCTTCCATCACCTGCAGGCAGCCGTGTGCAGCTCGAGGATGCCACCAGGCCATCCCACGTACCCTCTGCCCCACCCTGGAACCAGGTAAGTGTGGCACAGCACACTCAGACTCTGCTTCGGGGCACCTCAGTGCCTCCGAGTCCCTGTTTTCCACCTTGCTGCCCCACCCCGGGTACATCTGTGGTCCCGTTGGTCCTGCTTGCACGGTGTCTGGGAGCCTGGCTAGCGCTTCCCAGCCCGTCTCGCTGGCTCATCCGTACCATCCATCTGGGCTATGCGATTCAGTTCACCTGGTGCCCACCCAAGTTCAAGGGCATAGGGTAGGGTAGCGGTCCCTGCGGCAACCCCATATGTGTATTCCACCACGGTCAGCTCCTCTGCGGACGAGCCCGTGTCTTTCCCTCGACAGAGCCCGCTCTGTCATCTCTGCTGGTGTTCTTTCCCCCCCCCCTATAACTAGGCTGGAACCACCCCAGAGACTGCCATATGTTGTACTGCTTGACTAGTCCATATGTGTAACCGTCACAGTGCCTCCCTCCGGTGTAGGATGTGACTTCCGCAGCTTTCCCTTCCCCAAGGGCAAGCTTTCCCAGCGTTATCCAATAAGTCACACTCAATGAGTCGGAACAGCAGTGACTGACCTCTCTCTGTTTAGAGCTCCTACTTTCTGCCCACAATGCGGTCAGGCCAAGAGGCTCAAGCGGAGCGCTGGAAGGGCCAGCAGCAGTGGCTTTTTGGCAGATATCCCCATTCATCAGAATCACTTTTTACGTACGTAATAGTGAGCTGACGAAGGGGAACGTCTCGGTTATGTATGGTAACCCTCGTTCCCAGAGGAAGGGAACGGTGACGTGCGTCCCCTCGCCACAATTGCTGAGCTCCCGCTGTACAGCCGAGTCACAAGTCCGGCTCCTCAGCAGAAAAACAAGCATGCGATGCACCTTCCGCTCATCATATGTTCGCGCAGCGATGCACAGCAGCTGGTGCAATTATCGCATGCCAATGTGCATTGCCTCGTTTAGTTACACTCAAAGTAGATAGGCTCTCGAGCGAGATCCCCATTCATCAGAATGACTTTTGACGTACAGCTACGTTCCCTTCCTCGGGGAACGAGGGTAACCATACCTAATCAAGACGTTGCTTGTTTCATTTGTCTGATTTCTTTGCAGAATCATGGGTAAAATTGTTTTTCAATGTTTAAAATGACTTATTTTTTACTGCAGAACCCAACTGCTGCATGACATTAACCAATGTATGCACTCTATATAGATTTGTTGTTTTACTATACTTAATATATGTAATTGTATGTTCATTTTATAGAGCCTATATGGCATAATTTGTATTTCCAATTCACTGTAAATTTAGATAATTAAATTAAATAAACTTAAACAAACATATGTTGTCATATATTACTGCTCATACAATTTTTTACAGTGTTGATACTTCTTTGATATCAAACTTATATTGCATATAGCATAATTATGAGTTTGCAGTATTTATCAGGAAATCTCTTTCATGAATAAGCTTTAAGATAGAATGATTTATAGTGTGGCGTTTACACTTTGGTACAAAGAGAAGCAAATTAGAGGGTATCCTCTTCCATTGCTTTGTAACTGATACAGATAAAAACAAGCAGATAAAAAGAGATACAAATCTGTGTGATCTTCCAATTAGACTCTTAAGAAAACTCTCAATTGCTGCTTAAAAAGGTTGCATATTATCCCACTTAAAACATGCTCAAAAATGTCCTTCATACTTATAGAAAACAGGGCCAACCCAGCAAACAAATTTAGGTTCTGGGAACGTTCTGGGAACGTTAGTTTTTGGTTCCCAGAACGTTCCTAGAACTTTCCCTTAACGTTAGGGGAACGTTCCCGGAACGTTTTCCTTACGTTATAAAAATGGAACCTAAAAATAACCTACATGGAACGTTCCTATAACGTTCTTGTTTGGTTCCCAAAAAAATAACCTCATGGGACCATTCGGGAACGTTAGGGGAACGTTCTGTGTTTGCTGGGAATGCACTTTTTTTCTGCAGAATGTTAATAAACTTCTTCATTGGTCTCACATGTGAGTCATACATCTTTTCCCGTACACTTCCCAAAAGACTCGACATGTGTATATAGTTAGCATCCCTGAAAATGATGTCCTAAGGGAAGAACAAAGGGGCACACCAGTTGTTTTCAGCTCTCCACTATTGATGAGCAGATAAATGTCACACTAGTATGTGCACTATAGGGAAGATGCATTGGCTTAGAACAGACTGCCAATAGTAACCTTTGTTGTCCTCTCCTCTGACTCTCTCAGGTTGCCTACAGCAGACAATAATTGAGCTTGGACTATTGGGCTGACACGCTGTGCGTGTGATTCCATGAGCATGTGTATATGTGTGCCTCACAAAATGACACTCTTAAGCTATCCGATCAGAGTCCAGCATATGTTAGTTAATTGTGAGACATGCAATTAGATTGTTTGTATAATCTCTTTAAGTCTTCTGGTTAATCTGGGTTGCCTGGTTGGGCTTTCTCCCGCTGAGCAGTGAAGGTTTTTTTGGGGGGCTCATGTCTTTACAAAATGGATTTACACATGATCCAAAGACAAAAAGCTCATCCAAGCTGTCTTATGTTCCTTCTTTAGAAGATTAATCTCCAAATGTGTCTTAATGGACCAGTGTTTTGTGTTTGAGTTGAGTACTCAAAAGTGTTTGAGTTTTCGAGAGGTTCTTTCATGCGCTTCATTAGGCACACTAGCACACACACACAAGGTCTCTCCCTCTCTGTCATGCGCGCGCTACACGGTTTGAACGTAACATATATATTCACTTAGCCTTTCGGAAACTAAACCTATTATATATAAAAAAATATATATATATATTAACGATGAAATAAGGGACAAAACATGATTTTTTCAGAATAAGTCGGGACACTAAAATTAGAGTGGAAATACGGGGCTGTCCCGGGAAAAACGGGACGTCTGGTCACCCTAGTTCTTTATGACTATAAAGACATATGGGGAGATTCAGAGAGTGTAAGGGACAGAGAAAGTGAAAAGAAATGGCTATGGAAAGGCGTGTTCTTTACATAAATGTGTCTAATTTGAGTAAAGCATAACTTCTATTATCAGCTACTTGTATTGGTGGAAATGCTGAGGCTAGCATTTTGTCTTTATTATATTCTCTTTCTATCTGGTACATATTTTTGGTTTAGTTGAATGTACCATAGAAATACTCAAATTGGTATCAATCTTTTTAACATATTTACTAATTTTAAAGTAATTAAAATCATTAAAAATCATATTTTCATGGAGTGAACGCTTTAATTTACGATCTCTTTTTTTTGTAATTCAATGGATTTTTAAGTCATAAACACAAAGTAAAGAAAACACATGTTTTTCTTTATAATCTTGTGTTATGTGTTGATGCATTTGTCATTAAGGGGTGGTTTTAAAATGGAAACCCTGTTACAGATTTTGTGTAATAAAACGTATCATTGGAAAGTGGAAATGTCAACATTCAATATCATTTTTTTTTCTAAAAAGCACTTTGTAGTTCCTCGACCTTGAGCAGAATGCGTGTAAAGTTAAATTAAACTGTCAACCCTCTCACCATCAACCCTATACCTTGCTAAAGGCACAATCACGTCTTAACATTTATTACATATGCATTTATGTAGATTAACAAATCATTTGTCTGGGAAAAAAATATCTGGATAGAGCATCTGTTTTATAGAATGACCCATATTTTGTATAGAGGGATTCCTTGTCTCCTGAAACAGACAAATTGTGAGAAGAAATAATGAGATTTAATAGACATTGCTCAGGAAAGACCAGCCATGATGTAAAAGGAAGAAAAGAGTGAAGAAACCAAAAGGAGAATCTCATCCCTGGCCTCTTTCAGCCCGGCATTTAGAGATTTGTGGGAGTTTAGATCTTTGACCCCTCACGCATACTTTGAGCCCAAGGGCTCATATGACAGATGTGCTGTCCTGACCAGAAAGAGATGAATGCTTTCGAAGGAAAAGAGAATAGGGCTATCTTCTCAAAAGATGAGAGCGAGGGGGGGAAACGTATAAAATGCCTCAACTTTGAACATGTCACTCTGCCTTCTGTGCTACACTTAAACTCAGAGAAAAGGAAAAGAGAAAGCGAGAGAGAGTGCAAGAGGATTATGATGTACCATAATGCTTTGTTTCATTATTGGGATGATTTATAGAGAATCATTTGTTTTTTATTTTGGCATAGAGTCACATATGTGTGAGGATGAATTTTCGCTATCTCTCTCTCACACACAAACACACAGGCTATAAAACTTTGTAAATTTAATCCAATGGGGACTTTCCATGCACATCTGTTATTATTTGTATAGCAACACACTCTGGATTGTTCTCCCTATCCTCTCTTTCTCTTTCGCACAGGATCAGAAAATATTGGCGGTAACTTAGTACAATCCAATGCTTTTACCATGGTATTTAGATTTTTTTCTGAGTGAGTCATGTACCAAGGCATTTACACGGTGCTCCAAAATAAGAATGTCATGGTATCACTGTGGTAGCCTTCTTTTTTGGTGTGAAACCATAAAATAAAACCAAAACCAACAAATTGTGTGTAAATCCAGGTCACAATATACAATACATTACTGTGACAAATACATTGTACAAAAACAGAAAAAGGGACAGAAAGACTCTAAATGTTTTGCATCAGAATAACACCCTTAGAAAAAACAAAACAAAAAACAATTGTACTAAACATAGGCACAGCAGATACAAATAAAATAACCTTAACGAATGTGGCCTGGTGAGTGTCTACGCAGGCTAATTCACTTACGAGGAACGTCATAAAAAACAGATTCGACTTAATTAAGCCTGTTTCCTGCAGCGGAGAGTGCAGCATTCTATTACAGTGTGACCTGATTAAAGTTAATATGGCAGCTGATAAGTATTTCTCTATGCAAACACACACACACACACACACACACACACACACACACACACACACACACACACACACACACACACACACACACACACACACACACACACACACACACACACACACACACACACATACATACATGAGGTCTTTAGGGTAAACTCAGCCTGAAAGTGTGTTTAAACTTTAGTTGTGTGACCTTGTTGTTAATAATTAACTTTTTGTGCATGTGAAATGGCAAACAGACCCTGATTTAGATTAAACAATGTCCTTTCCAGAACGTCCCATATATATTTTAGCACATTTCTAAATAGATGTCCCATCATTTAGTTTCTAAACAGCTTCTAGGTACACTTGTTTGATATGCCTGTTATTTGTATGCTAGCAGGAGAGTAACTACATTTAACACACTCATTTATCTCAAAACATTTAATTAAAAGCACATACTTCACTTTTAATGTAACATTCATCACAAGTCCAACCCAAAATATAGATACATGCATCTCTAATATGACATGGCCGTTCTCTCGGCAGCATTTGAGTGGGGGCGTAAACTTATGACCCATGAGTGCAAAGGTTACTGCTACTTACAAATGTGTGTGTTTTTGTTGGCACTGGACATTATAAGGGTCACTGCTTTTCCAGCATGAATTTAAAAGGGAATTCTTCAGCTGTTTCACTCAGAAATTTATGATGTGCAAAATTCAATCACAATGTATTTCTTTTGCAAACACTGATCTGTGTCTATTCTACGGTCTCACACACTTCTTATTCATAAATTATGTGTGGGATGACTAATAATAGCTAATAATACAGTCCCATGTCACATAAAATCTAGGCAATTTATATACATGAAGCCTCAAGATAATTCTATAAATAAAGCATTCTCTCTTTATCTCTGCCTTATCCTTTTTGACATGGAGGACAGAAAACGGCAATTGTCAATGAGTCCTTTTCTGAACCCTGCCTAATTTTTAGGAACAAAACTGATAGTCTCCACCTTGATCATTATTTTTCTGTGTGGATTTTGATTAGAGATGGCTTGGAACGTGGGCATTCCGAGATGCTGATAAGCCTCACAGAGATACGTTAGCTGTACTGCATACAGGAAGAATTAAATGTTCCCATCTGTGCAGTACAAAAGCAATTAAAGTGCCTGTAAGAAAAATAGAATAGAGATATCCTTGGCTTATCTCTATCTCTGATTGCATACAATTTATATATGTTTTATGTGCTATTTGTTTATCATAATCTATTTGTTTCTATTTGTCTATCTACTGTATATGTCAATGGAATCACATTAGGTACCTGGAAACAAAAAAATAAATAAATACATAAGGTAACACTTTATAATAACTGCACACTATCAATAATTAGTTAAGCATTAGTAAACCGTTATTTATCATTATTTATAAATCATTAATAGACATTAATAAGCAGTTCATAAATACAGCTATAAATGATTTATTCTTGATTTATAATGATTATCTATGATGTGTTTAATAATTGCATTTTCACACTTTATTAATTATCAATTTATCATTTCTAAATGACGTATTGCAGTATTTACAAACCAGGTATTTAGGAGTTGTCAGTGGTTCATAAGATTAATTAGAATGTGTAAGTAAATGATTGATATGTACATTCATATCTTATTATTCAGACTTATAGTAATAGTTAATTAGTGTTTTAATAAATACTTTATAAGTGTAATTCATGGTTAATTCAGCTAGTTATAAAACATTTAGTAGTGGTCAGTTAACTATTGTTGTGAGCTCATCTAAAGTGGGGACTAGTTATGCTTCGTAAAGCTTTTACAAAGGAGTTTAAAGACTCAATTATCTTCTAATCAGAAAAAGGAAACAGAACATAGAAATATTTAAAATATATGAATATACATTCAAATAGTTTATTAATCATGTACTTACACATAAAGCATTTATTAACACACTAATTAACTAGTATATGAGTCTGAATAATAAGATGTATTAATGTACATATAAATAGTTTATTAAACATGTACTTACACATTCTAATTAATCTTATGAACCACTGACAACTAAATAACTGGTGTGTAAATAATCAAAAACTTCATTTAGAAATGATAAATTGATAATAAAGTATGAAAATATAATTATTAAATACATTATATATATATATATATATATATGCTTATAAATCAAGAATAAAACATTTATAGCTGTATTTTTAATTTGCTTATTAATGTATACTAATGCTTCATTAATGATGAATTAACTGTTTACTAATGATGAACTAATGATTAATAGTGTGCAGTTATTATAAAGTGTAACCCAAAAGGATCTTTAAAAATGCAACTATAAAGAAATTAATTTCATTTGTTTTATGAAATCGATCATGTGGCTCTTTGTATAGACGATAAAACAAATTGCAGCTCAATATGCTCTGGATCATTTCAAATAATACTGGAGAACATAATAACCAGGTTTTATACAAACTTCTGAAATTCATGCATTGTAAAATGATAGAATATGGTTAATAGAAGGCATCTTTAACATGTTTACTGTAATGTGCTTACTATGTTCATGTTGTATTGCAAAACATGGTTACACTTTATTATAAGATGTCTTTGTTACACTGTAATTATCCATTTAAATGGATAGTTCACCCAAAAAGGAAAATTAGCCCATGATTTACTCACCCTGAAGCCATCCTAGGTGTATATGGCATTATTTTTTTCAGACGAGTACAATCAGAGTTATATTAAAAAATAGTCTGCCTCTTCCAAGCTTTATAATGGGAGTCAATGGGTATATTTTTTTGGAGGTCCATCAAGCGCATCCATGATAAAAGTGCTCGAAACAGCTCTGTGGGGTTAATAAAGGTCTACTGAAGTGAATCGATGTGTTCGTGTAAGAAAAATATCCATATTTAAAACTTTATCGACTAAAATAACTAGCTTACGGCCGACGGTCGTACGCAAGTTGACGTGCACAAGGTTTATGTACTGTAATTATGCATAATGTACTGTAATTACTGTAATAAGTACATGTAACGTAACAAGGACACTGTAAAATAAAGTGTTACTCAGAACACATTTGCTGCCCTCAAGTTGTCTTTGGCTAGGAAGTTGGCTAGGAACAAATTTTAGGAACACATTTTGTTGTATTGTTATGATTATTTTTTTACTAGTGTTTTCTCAGACCCCAGTGAACATATCATGTCAGAAATGTTCTTTATGTGTTTGTGGACACTGAAAGGTTTAGATTCATGGACCATCCATTGTTACCAGCGGACTTGATGAGTCCAGGGCCAATTAAAACGAAGCAGCTACACAGGCGATTTAGTCTTGATCTGTTCTCACTTTCTCTGTGCCAATCTATTATTTCTCTCTTTTTTTTCTTTACACATGTTTGGTCTCAGTTTTGCTATTTGTTGTCTCTCCGTCCATTCTCTCAGATTCTCCTTTTCTCTCTTTCACTCTCTCTCTCCACCAGTCTCTGGGCAGCAGTACTGTCTATCCATGTGTTTGAAATGGGCTAAATGGGTGGATTCAGGCACATTCTGCTTCACCAGTGGATATGAGCGGATGGATGAGCTTTGGCATGAACAGAAGAGACACGACACAGAAACGCATGATAAGTTTGCATGTGTGCATCTGTGCGTGTGAACTTCACTGTTTATGTGCATTTAGACTGTGACTCACATGCTAGTGTAGGCTCTAGTGAATAAGAGATCAGCTCAAAATTGTTCTTAAATATGGTAGATAGTAAATATTACCTTTGTATTTAGCCAGGAGCTTCAATCATAGGAAACTTTAAACAAACCTTAAACTATACCGGTTTCTGAAACTTGCAATATCTAACCAGAAACTGTCATTAATGAAATAAAAGGCCACTTAAGTGTACTTGAAGAGACAACATTTTCATGTATGTTTAAATATAGTCATTTGTAAGTATAACATTACAAATGTGAATACCCGACGTACACATTTCAATGATTTAATTAAAGCATATTTCACTTTACAATAAATGCTTGTCAGTACATTCGTCAGTACACTTTAACCATATTTCAAATACACTATTATGAAATAATTTATAAAGAAGTACATAAGTCCTACTTAAGTTAGTCAAAAACACTCTTAAGTTCAACTAATTGCATTTAATACAACTACACACAGAATTATTTACAAAAATGCAATAAAATTTAGTTTTTAATGTGCAATTGTGAACTGGACTGAATGTGGATTGAAGTCAAACCCAGATTTGATTTCTATGAAAATAAGGTAAATTGTTGGTTATGTGACATAGATTCAGTAAACCATAGTCAAATGTTAAGATACGCATTTATTTATTTGATCTGTCACTGTGAGCTCTGTGAGGTGAGGAGGAGATTATGAAGGCAGAGACTTTGAAACCACAGCTATTTTTTTTCAGAGATCTTCATGTAGTCCTAATATCTGTGCTAAAGTCAGGCATTAGCACTTTGCCAAGAATGATATTAATAAATAATTTCCTGCAAATCCCAAAACGTCCTCAGCCTGTAGTTAAAATCACACATTCAGTTAAAATCATAACCAAAATATCAAAAACATTTAAAATGTGTGGGCAGTTTGAGTTTCTCAGGGGTACACTTGATTCAGTCCAGATCCTGAGGTTATTTATATTTTTGTGAAGCATTATCAAATGCTTTCAGACACAAGGTTTCCCTCCTAATAAAATAATTGTTCTCTTTTTTTTTAAAGTAAACTAATTTGAGTCACTATTGCTTATAGTTGTAGGATTTGAGGGCGAAACCAACACAAATGAATCTTCCAGGTGATTTGTTCAAACATTGAACACTCCAGACCCCCAAATCAACCGGTCTAATCTAGGGCCATAAATGGAGTGGGCTCCAGCCAGTTCTAAAGCTTCAAAGAGATGTGCCCAACTAAAGGAGAACGTTGTCAACGTTAGATAGTTTGGAAAAGACTGATTGGTTCAGAGATGGCACGGCTCAGAACCCACCAAGATAACGTCAGAGGTTGTTTGAACCCATGACAAATGATTTAAAATAGACCTCCTCCTTTTTAACCCTTCGGAGTCTTGGGCTATTTTGGCCGTTTTTGAGTGTTTTTATTTTTTTTAATTTTGCCACATAAACAAATGTTTACCATACCAATATTTGGTATTATTTTTTTCAGCACAACATCACCTATATGATCAGACAATTAGTTGTTCACTTTGATGTACTGTATCAACATACTGGACCCAAAATCACACAAAAAACACAAAATCCGAATAGAAAAATTATAGCTTTTCCACTACAAAAAACACAAGCATGCTCAATGAAGCATTTTAAAAGGTTTAAAATGTAAACACAAGTTGTAAATGTCAACATATACAGGCACAATTCAGATATAATCAAGCTATATACAAAAAAAATATGATTTACAAAAAAAAGCGGGTGTAGCCATAGGCTTTTTTCTTTCTTTTTAGCTCAGCCACTTTTTAAAAAATGTTGTGCACACAATTATACAGAGAGCTATATTTAAGGCCTTGCATTCCCAGAGTTTGAGGGTTACCAAATAGTGCAAATACAAAATAAAACATTTAAAATTGAGATAAAATGAAACTATATATTACAAAAAGCAGGTGTGGCAATAGGCGTTTTTTCTTTACTTTTTTGCTTAGAAACTCTACAAAACACTTCATGTACAATTACACAGATAGCTACATTACAGGGCTTTCATTCCTTGAGTAAGAGGGGTTCCTCAATAGTGCAAATATACCATGCAAAAGATAAAATTAACACAAAATCAAACTATACATACAATTATTTACAACAAATATCAGGTGTTTTTTATTTAATTTAATTTTTTATCTGTGCCACTCCTCAAACAGTTTATCTAAATCTACTCCTAAACTACTCCTAAACTACCTAAACTATCTACACTACTCCTAAACTACTCTCAAAATCTACTCAAACTCTTCCAAAAGCTAGCAATAATATCTCTCTATACATGATGTATATAACCGTATATATGTCCATCTTTGTCAACTCCGTAAATCCTCTGCCTTTCAATTTCGCTGCTTTGCTCCGTTGGCACCTCCTCCATTCCCTAAAACGTGCAGCCTGAAGAGCAGAGTCAGCAGATTCACAAATGTTTCTCCGTTTTGTTTTATGATAAAAACCGACGAAGTTATTAGAATAAATGCAACGCCTGTCGCATCACATCTGGCGTTCTTTTACGAACGCGTCAATATTTGTTTATATAAAGTTTAAATGTTCATATCTCCGTTTTTACTTGGTCTATCAACACAAAACAAAAAGTAACATAGAATTTCAAGCCAGCACTTTCGACAGAAGTGGACGGCAGCGCTCAACGTGACTTTGTTTTTATGCTTCACGACTTAAACTGGTCATGTAACTTGATCACGCCGGCGTGATCGGCGACCCCAAAGAGTTAAGGACCTTGGAACGACCCAGGGTTGAAATCTCTTAAAACCACAGAGACTGAGACTTTACATATAAAATTACATAAAATCATCCCAAAACAATTCTTGATGGACTTATAATGAACCATTGTTCAACTACATAATCCTATATTGTATCTACAACCTCTGTATGTGTCTATTATGCTTTGATCTCATACAAGACATTTAATTGTTATAACTATTAGATGTTTGAATGAAAGTGTTTCTTGTTTACTATCAGTACGATCATATGTTCTTAATTCAGAAGATGGTTTGATTGAAATCTTGAAATTTGTGTTCTTATAATAGGAATCATGTCTAAACTGTACACTTTCGTACTCTGCTAGAGCCGGAGAGTAAAGAGATCACAGATAACGCATGATTTACAATGAGAGGTGAAGAGAATGCCACCTCCCAAATAAAATCAGTGCCTAATTGGTCAGAACTCATCCAAGAGGCTGGACAAACAGCTGAGAGTAAAATCTTAGGACCCGAAACAAAGCCAGAGTTTTTTTTAGTTGGGTTGAAAGAGTTTGGTTGGGAGTTGAATGAAAGAGTTTTGTTTGTGAATTTGTTCGCTAGAGCAGATTTACAGAAGTCATGGTGAAGCCATGACGAGTAACCGGACAGACGAGTAACCATGTAGACCAGCAGACAAAAGAACCCAAAATCAAGATCAGAAGAACATGGGTTAAACAGCTTCATTCAAGCCATCTAACTACTCTCGTCTCACTTTTCTTTCTGTTTCTTAGCTTCATTTTATTTTCCGTTGAGAGTCTCGATTCTAAGTTAAGTTTTGCTGCAAAGTTTCGTTTAAACGATTCGACTTCAAAGCCCGCTTTCCAGCTTCAAAGACTTTCCACCCTTTTACGCCAACACACCACGTGATTGGCTGCCCAAGACATCTTTCCAGGCACGAGGAGACTGCCAGCCAATCAACAAACTCAGGAAACACCCTTTTACGCTGACAAAAGGAATCCCCAAAGGAACGCAAAGACAAGCAAGTAGCCTCCCGACTCTTAACTGAACTGGTGATTTGATATAACATTTAATAACCCCGCCTAAGAAACGATAGAAGGGTTAAATTAATGATTGATGATTTATTCAGGTCATGTCTTATAAGTTCATATAGAAACTTGGGATTTCATCATCTTACTCTTAAAACTCATTCTTTCCTCACTCTCTTTCGTTCTGCAACTCATATGAATGTGTGTGTGCGTCTGATTGTGTTAGATATTAGTTTTATGTGTTAGATTAATAAATAAAGTCTACTTTGTGTTTTAAAGATAATTGTTCTTGTGTTATGTGCTTACAAATTTAATGTATTAAACTGCTGATCTAACTTACCTTGCTTATATATAGTGTTTCACTATAGTTTGGATATTTATATCCGTTTTAGAGCTGATAGTTACGGCCCGTTCAAATGAACGCTGGACGAGTCATTTGCTCGGCCGTTTAAGTGATTCTTTTAAGATTCCCTATAAATTAATTAATAATTCCTTTTGAGCTAAAGTGACCTGTCTGACCAGACACAGTTACTACATAGTGAAATGTCTGAAGAAAGTTCTGAATGATATGACCTTGTACACATCACCTATTGAGGGAAATGAAGATGACTGTTAAAATACTTTATAAACTACACTTTGCTTGTGGGGAAACTTTACATCTGTATCATTTGTAAATGAGTCGGATGAAGTTGATCTTCCTCATGACAAATAGATCTCAAGGGTACATTGAAGTGATACTCTGTATCTTTGCTGGCTCTTCATAAAGCTGCACATCCCCAGTTCTAAACATAGCAGAGACTAATGAGACTCTGAACAATTAAATTCACCACTGATGTGGCTTTGCTTATCCTGCTGAGAGAATCAAAGAGTCAGCACAGACTATCTAATTTGAGATGATTATATTACCTGATGCAATGAATCCCATTTGGTGTTAAATGTAGGCAAAACTGGAGAGTTTTAATTGCATTTACCATGAATTGTATAGTTCCACTCATCTAAGGGTTGGTAACAGATAAACCTATAAAGGTCACGGTGTGGTTGAAGCAAGGAGGAAGCAGGATCCACATGCAGCACACTTTATTCAGTAAACTAAAAACTATAAAAAGACACAGACTAGGAACAGGACTCAAGGCACGGGGACAACCAACATCGACAGTACAACACAAGAACTCACAAAGACTGGACTAAAACACAGGGCTTAAATACAAGGCAAAACAAGCTAAACAAGATAACAAGGGGGCGTAGTTAATGAGAAACACCTGGGAAGACTAATAGACATAATAGGGGACTGCTAAACGAGAAAAGACGGGGGAACACAGACTGACATCACAACATAACCCCCCCCCCCCCCCTCTATGGGCGGGTCCCGACGCCCAACAAAACAGGAAACAAGACCGTTCAGGAGGGGGGTGGAGCTGAGGCGGTCCCGGGGGAGGGATGGAGGGCCAGGTCCGCGCATGGAACGGGACCAGGGCCTTGCAATTGTGACGAGAACGGTCTCTGGCTCTACAGACGTGACGTGAACGGTCTCTGGCTGGGCAGACGTGATATGAACGGTCTCTGGCTGAGCAGACGTGACTTGAACAGTCTCTGGCTGGGCAGACGTGACTTGGGGTGAGGGCTCTGGACTGGATGGGACCAGCGGTGAAGGCTCTGGGCTGGACGGGACCAGAGGTGAGGGCTCTGGGCTGGACGGGACCAGCGGTGAGGGCTCTGGGCTGGATGGGACCAGCGGTGAGGGCTCTAGGCTGGACGGGACCAGTGGTGAGGGCTCTAGGCTGGACGGGACCAGCGGTGAGGGCTCTGGGCTGGACGGGACCAGCAGTGAGGGCTCTGGGCTGGACCAGCGGTGAGGGCTCTGGACTGGACGGGACCAGCGGTGAGAGCTCTGGGCTGGATGGGACCTGCAGTGAGGGCTCTGGGCTGGACGGGACCAGCGGGGAGGGCTCTGGGCTGGACGGGGCCAGTGGTGAGGGCTCTGGGCTGGACGGGACCAGTGGTGAGGGCTCTGGGCTGGACATCAGTCCTGGACCCCCATAGACCGATACGATGGCAAGCTTGATGGCTAGAGTGACGTGAAGAACAGGCTGAGGGGATACTGTGGGTTCATGGAGCTCCTTCTCTTCCACGCCCACAGTAAACAAACCGCAACAACAGGGCTAGGTCAATATATTGTTCTAAAGTCCCGTGAGGATCATGGTCGGGCATTAATGACCGGAGCGGTTCAGATAATCATCCGCGGAAAAAGATCATTAAGCACTCGGTGCTCATTAGCGAGAGATGTGCCAGTTCAACAAAATCTGCGACTTAGTCTTTGATGGACCGATTCTCCTGACAGAGACACAAGATTTGGACGTCTGGGCACAGGGTTGGTGAGTTTTTCTGTCACGGTGTGGTTGAAGCAAGGAGGAAGCGGGATCCACATGCAGCACACTTTATTCAGTAAACTGAAAACTATAGAAAGACTCAGACTAGGAACAGGACTCAAGGCACAGAACTCAGGAACAGGACAAACAACATGAACAGGACAACCAACATCAACAGTACAACACAAGAACTCACAAAGACTGGACTAAAACACAGGGCTTAAATACAAGGCCAAAGAAGCTAAACAAGATAACAAGGTGGCATGGTTAATGAGAAACACCTGGGAAGACTAATAGACATAATAGGGGACTGCTAAACGAGAAAGGACATGGGAACACAGACTGTAAAAGTCCCCCTGTAGTCAATAATTTTATTGCTTAAAACCCATCTTTGATCACCAAAATTACATTTTAAACTTTTTTTTTCCCCCTGTGAAAAGAATTTCTCCATGCCTTAAAAAATCTTGAATGTAACTTTGCATCCTTGCTTCATTTAGTATACACGGATCTGTGAATATGCAAATTAATCCAGAATACCTGATCCTAGTCAACTTTACTGTAGTAAACCCTGCGCAATTTTATGTAGAAATACGGGTTTAATTCAGCCATATTTGTTTGAACCATGTTTGTACCAGAAACTGATTCGGAAGAAGAAGAGGAAGAGCTAATTATGTTCGTCCACAATTCGATGTATCAGAACGGTAACTCATTTTACGTATCGCGCTTTACAATATCGGAAACATAACAGTAATTGATATGATTATCCTTTTGCTTGGAAACAGCTAATAATGTGTTGCTAATTTTACCCAAACCATGTTCCTGTTCACCATCAGTCAGACAGCTGCCTTCTAAAAATCAACATTCTTAGAAACGATTTGAACAACTTAGAACGTCGGTGGAGAAAGGCATATAGTTCATCCTAACATTGTCCATGATCAGCTGTACCGCCTTCATCCGGGAAATGCCTCGCTGAGTGAATACGCACTACATTTCCTCACTCTAGCGGCCAACAGTGGGTGGAATGAGACTGCGCTGATTACTTGCTTCCGTCAAGGACTGAATCCCACCATTTGTCAACAAATTGCCGTCTACGACGATACCATTGGACTAGAAAATGTCATCCAACGCACCATTCGAATCTCCCAACATCTAACAGCTAGCGCTCTGGATCAGCCTGCAGTGCACCCCCTACCTGTTGCACCATCTCTGAACCTTCCGACACCTGAACCCATGCAGGTGGATGCATACCATCACTCCGTTTCTGAGCGTCAGCATTAACCATGGCCTCTGCCTGCATTGCGGTTCGGAAGGACATCTCATCATCCAATGCCCAATACGACCACCACGCACAGCGGTGAGTTCTATTTATATTCCTCGCATGATTTTTCCTTTAACACGCACTCCAGTTATGATCTTAACCGGTTCTCACCCCGTTCCAGTGCACGCCCTCATCGACACTGGCTCCTTGGGCAACTTCATCTCCCACCAACTTCTCAAGAAACTCCACCTCCCGAGGTGAAGGACCCCGAAGAAGCTAGAAATTCAAACCATTTTAGGGAAGCCACTGGGCCGTGGTCAAGTTTGTCACCAATCCCCCACAGTCACACTCCGCATCGGAAGTCTTCATCAGGAAGAAATTTAGTTTCTGGTGCTGGAAGGGTCCACAGTGGACATCATCCTGGGACGACCGTGGATGTCAGTGCATGCACCACAGGTGGACTGGACCACGGGGAGGTCATCCAATGGAACGGATCCTGCTTCTCATCTTGCATATTACCCATCATCAAGACTCGTCATCAGAAACCTCCTCCCGAGAATTCCCACTCTTACTCTAATCTTCATATCAACTCCACTTCAATTGAAAGTCCTGAGTCCAACTTTCAACCAGAAATCGCTCCTGAGTACCAGATGTTCCAGGACGTGTTCAGCAAACAACAAGCCACAGAGTTACCACCCCATCGGCCGTGGGACTGCGCCATTGACCTGCTGCCCGGAACCACTCCTCCGAAGGGCCAGATCTACCTGCTGTCCATCCCGGAACAGAAGGCCATCGATGAGTACATTAAGGAAGCCCTATAACAACGCTTAATTTGACCATCCACTTCTCCTGCTAGGTCTATTTTCTTCTCCGTGGGAAAGAAGGATGGAGCTTACGGCCGTGCATTGATTACCGTGCCCTCAACGAACGAACAGTCAAATCCCGCTACCCCCTTCCTCTGGTCCCAGCTGCCCTGGAACAGTTATGTGGTGCCTAAATCTTCAGTAATCTTGATCTCAGAAGTGCCTACAAACTCGTACGCATCCGAAAAGGCGACGAGTGGAAAACTGCATTCATCACTCCTTCAGATCACTACAAATACCTTGTTATGCCATATGGGCTGTCCATCTCTCCATCCATTTTCCAAGCCTTCATGAATGAAGTATTCCGTGAATTTCTGCAACAGTTTGTAATAGACTACATTGATGGCATCCTGATCTTCTCCAATAACCTGACCGAGCACCATCACCACCTCCGTCAAGTCCTACAAAAACTCAGAGATCATCAAGTCTTCCTAAAGCTGGAGAAATGTGAGTTTCACCGCACCACCGTCCACTTCCTTGGATATATAATCAGCCCACAGGGGATCTAAATGGACCAGAGGACGGTGGATACCATCAGGAACTGGCCACAGCCCACCACCATAAAGGAGCTTCAATGGTTCCTTGGTTTCGTAAACTTTTATCGCCGTTTAATCCATCGATACAGTCTCATCAGCTCATCGCTTATCTCTCTCCTCAAGGGCCGGCCCAAGTCTCTGTCATAGAATCCAGCTGCTACTCAAACATTCCAACAACTGAAGAAGGCCTTCTGTTCTGCTCCCATCCTGGTCCATCCCAATTCAAATCTTACCTTCGTTGTCGAAGTGGACGCCACGTCAACCGGGGTGTCACCCGTTCTATCCCAACATCAGGGAAATACTCCAGTAGTTCATCCAAGTGCCTTCTTTTCGAAAAAACTCTCCCCGGCGGAGCTAAATTATGACATCGGAAATCGTGAACTGTTGGCGATCAAGATGGCTTTCGAGGAATGGAGACACTGGCTGGAGGGAGCACACCATCAAGTTGAGGTCATCACGGATCATCGTAACCTCGAGTATCTTCGTGAAGCCAAACTTCTGAATACTCGCCAAGCCCGATGGGCACTCTTCTTCACCCATTTCAATTTCCGTGTGACCTATCGTCCCGGAGATAAGAATCTGAAAGCTGACGCATTCTCCCATCTCCATGCACTACAACCCACCGTGTCTCCTCCTGAGCCCATTCTCCCTCCAGCCATAGTTGTCAGTCCCATTGAATGGACCCTAGACGATCGTATACAAGAGGCCACCCGTTCCGAACCAGCTCTGCTGGGTGGTCCATTAGGGCCGGGTATATGTTACATCTTCTGTCCCTCATGGATATCCAAACATCCACCGAACCCTCTCACTCTTTAGTAACCGCTTCTTGTGGCCCACCATCGCGCAGCAAGTCTCCCGCTACATCCGTGGATGTTCAATTTGTGCCACCACCAGTACTCCACGATGGCTCCCTGAAGGAAAACTCAAACCACTGCCCATTCCTCGTCGTCCAAGGTCCCATCTGGGTATTGATTTCATAACGACCTCCCTTCTTCCGACTCACATACCTGCATCTTAGTCGTGGTAGACCACTTCTCCAAAGCCTGCAAGCTTATCCCATTGAAAGGTCTTCCCACTGCCTTCGAAACCGCAAGCAATCTGTTTGAACATGTATTCCGCCATTTTGGTCTTCCAGAAGACATAGTATCCGACAGAGGTCCTCAAATAATTTCCCGCGTCTGGCACACATTCTTCCGATTACTCTGCGTTTCGGTCGGCTTGTCCTCAAGGAACCATCCTCAATCCAACGCCCAAACTGAACGTAAAATACAGGAGATCGGGAGATATCTGCGAAATTACTGCCACCAGAACAAAAACAGCTGGAGCCGCTTCCTCCCATGGGCCGAGTATGCACAGAAATCGCCACGCCAGGACACCACCAGTCTAACACCATTTCAGAGCATTCTTGGGTACCAACCTCCTCTGTTCCCCTGGTCAGGAGAGCCGTCAGAGGTCCCAGTGGTCAACACCTGGTTTGAAGCGAGTGAGAGGGTATGGGACTCAGCACACATCCATCTGCAGAGAGCAGTGCGACAACACCAGAGTTAGGCTAACACTAGGAGAGGTGCTACCCCCCAGTATCAAACAGGTCAAAAGTTCTGGCTCTCCACCAGAGACATCCGTCTTCGCCTGCCCTGTAAAAAACTGAGTCCCCGATATATAGGTCCCTTCACCGTCGAAAGGCAGATCAATGTGGTCAGCTACCGGCTTCACCTTCCCCCGAACTACTGCATTGCACCATCATTTCATGTCTCACTTCTAAAGCCTTTCACTGAATCCTGAAATCCTGGACCCATCCCTCCTCACCCAGTTCCACGAGTCTCATCCCAACCTTCCAGCTCCTAGGGGTCAAGGCTGACCCCGTCGACGGACTACAAGGGCATCAGGAGCTGCACATAGAAGGGGGGGGGGGGGGGTGAATACTGTCACAGAGTCATCTGTAACACCTGCCACACCATCAGCACCCGATCACCCAACTCCGCCCATTCGCTCATTATCTCCAGAATACTAATTCACCACACCTGCACCCGCTCATCACCTCCAAAACATATATGCCCTCACATCCCTTCATTCATTGTCTGGTCTCATCCGCGTAAGACTCCTCTGAATTCCTGGAAAACCCTGATAGTGATCTTCATCCTGTTCCTTCTTGTCAAAGATTCCGACCACTCCTTCTATCTTCTATTCTCACTCATCTCAATTAGTACCATCGAGAAGTCTCTACAATTCCCTGGAAGTTATCCGTATCCTACTTTGACTAGTGTTCATCAATTATCTGTTCTCCAACATTCTAATAAACTACTCACCTTCCATCCCGTTGTGTCTTTCCTCTGTTCCTGACAATGGACATGTCCTTCAATCCTTAAACACAACCATAATGACCATGAATTTCACACAACAATGAATGTTCAGAATATGAATATGAAAATTCAAAATATGAAGAAAAAAACAACACCTGTGAATTATATACTTGCACATTTAAAATTAATATAGACATTAATAAATCTGAGCCCAATACGTCTGTGAAAAATAGCTTTTTTTGTGTGTGTGATTGTGTGTGTGTGTTCTTCAAGCCCATGCAAGTTTTTTCACTGTGTGTATGTTTGTGCCATTTAATTACATGCTGAGCCCGGCTTTGGAGCCATGACTGATGGGAAACCATTCTCCACCATTAGATTCCTGTTCATTAAGCCCAACCACGCTCTGCTCTCCACCCAAAATCTATCACCATTTTCATTCTTCCTCCTTCGTCCTTCCTTGCTCTCACACACATGCACTCGCAATCTCTTTTTTTCCTCTTCTCTCCCTCTCTCCATCCCCCTCTCTCTCACACACACATACACTCTCCTACAAGCCCTGGAGTGCTGATGAGGACTTTTAGTGCTAATCTGTAATGTGCCCCATATATTTAAAATTTCTGCTGAAGCAAGTGTCTTGGCCAATTTATGTAAGGGTCAGAAAAAATGTTTATATGCAAATGTGGGGTGAGGAAAAAGCGGTGAAGTATTGTATTGTTGGACGGAAAGAGAGTGTTCATGGGATGAGAAGAGCTGAAAGACTAAGATCAAGTGGACATGCTTGCACATGCTTTGTTCAGTATTAAATTTCCATGTTACGTCATACGGTACAGTGTGTATAAATGTGAATAATGGCAGGTTGATGGATTGATGTGGTCATGTGAATAAAAAGCCCTGCTCAGTACTGAACGAGTGAGTATGAGAGAGGCATCTCAATACTTTGGGCGTAAATGAATGAGAGAATAAAACAGACAGCGCAAAAGATAGCCATATGTCCGTGAATTAGTGAGGCAGGACATTAGCTCATATAGATATAATTACACAGGTCAGTGATTGAATGAATTTGCAAGTGCAGGAGTGTTTGACTGAAAGAATAAACGAGGGAGTGAAGGGATGCATTAGCAAATACGTAATGGAATGAGAGCAAGTAAATGAAGAAAGATGATCTTCCAATAGTGAAAATCTTTAACCAAGTGATTTTTTTAAACTTCCCTGCACATTGTCATGATGTTCCTGGACAGAAAGCCATTCTCCAGTGTCCTTGTCCGTACCCTAGTCTATTTGTTACTCCCCAGAACGAATACACGGGTTTGACACGATCAGAACTTTTACCAGATGCTGTGGCTGCGCTGTAGGCATCCTCATCCGCCCAGAAACACGACGGCAGATGGCCACATTCCCAGCCAGAGAGGACAAGCATCTGCAGATATACAGAGATAGAAAAAGTATGCAATGAGATTAGTGAATGTTGGATGTATATAGGGAAGTGGGATAAAACGCTGATCATATGCAATTATGTGCATTCTTGGTGAATAACCTCCATAATTAGTTCATGATATGAAAAACCTAATAATTATTTTATGACAATCAATATTTGGCAGGGTGTTTTCACATACTTTTATTTTATTTTTTATTTTTTTTATTTTTTTTATTCTGAGGGCCTTTCCCCCCCCCACGGACAATAAAGTCTGTGGAAAACAAAATTGGATAGAGAAAGATCAGAAAATTATCAAAGAAAAGATATATGGAATGGGATCTGGATGCATCATTGGCCAGATATGAATGTGTGATCCAAAGGAATACCATGTCTGGAGAATGTATGCATTTGCATTGCTTATACTGTACATTGGGACTGTTATGCTCAGTTAATAACTGAATGAATGCATAAACTTTCAGCAAGTGCTGAATTTATGTTCTTTGAGCTGCTCAACAGAGGGTGAAAATTATCATTTTTAAAGTTCACCATGTCTTCAATCCTTGAATTCGCTTTTCGTTTTAGCCGAGAACAATGTCATGGTTATAATGTTGTAGACATGCTGTGATGGATGTGAATACATCAATAAAAGGTGTTGCATTTGCACTTTGAATGTATGCATGTGTATTTGTGTGAGTTGAATTATTTTTGCTACTTAAATTATTTATAATTTATCATTGTGTGTGTGTGTGTGTGTGTGTGTGTGTGTGTGTGTGTGTGTGTGTGTGTGTGTGTGTGTGTGTGTGTGTGTGTGTGTGTGTGTGTGTGTGTGTGTGTGTGTTAAAAAAAAATCTTTCTTTAAACATAGCAACATGGTGCTTTCAACATCTACACGTCTACACTTTCCATCCAGACACCAAATTAGATGCATGAAAATCATCTGCCAATATCCAGTATTGAGATGCTGTAGATATTTCTCTGTCTTTTTGTTATATGCTACACATTGTTATAAATGTTTTCACCTTTCCTTCTCCTGTTGCTGTGGTTAAGAAAATAGCAGTTACACTATTTCCGTATTGTATCGACCTTATTCCTACGCAACATGACACTTTGCACGAATTATGGGTGTAACTTCCGTCAAGCTGTACAAAATCATGAAAAGGCTTGCTCTATGAACGCAATACGTAAAAAAAAAAAAATGTGTCATAATGATAACATTAATCTACACAGCCTTCAACCATCAAAAATTAAAAGGAAATTTAAAAGTGTAAAAGCATCAACAAGATACTTTCAACAGACCATGAATAACCCCAAAAGCGCAATTCGTTCCACAGCAATAACGGACGGGTTAAATATCACTGTAGTATTATCGGTATATTATGTAACATATTTTGCCTTAATAAAAAATGTTCATTAACTTTTAACAGCATTACGTGATACTATTTCAAAGTGATTTCCATCATTTTGACGTATTATAAATTGTATTTACCTGTGAAAACAAACCTGGAAAGAGATGAGGATTTGAGAAGAAAACTGAGAGATTCTTCGTGCATTCCAGTGAATTATTAATGGAATATTTTGCAATTTAAATCCGGGAGAACAGACAACAAATGTGCAGCGGATTGCAATGAAAAAAAAATAATAATGAGGAAAAGTAAGCCGTGACTGAAAAGCGCTCTTGCCATGAATATTCTAACGCATTCTCATCCTTTGGCGTCATATGTGACGCCATATGACAAAACGGCGAAATACTACGCACATGGCACCCTTTATCGTCAATATAACACGCACTGTGATGGGTAGGTTTAGGTGTGGGGTAGGGTCTGCGTCTCATATTCACGCTAAAGGATGCCAGTCAACTTTATGACGCCTTGGGTTCGCGTGTTATATTCACGCTAAAGGGTGCCATGTGCGTAGTATTTCGCCGTTTTGTCATATGGCGTCACATATGCCGCCAAAGGATGAGAACGGGCTTGATATTCTTGTTATAACATGTCACAAAGTGTAAAATACAAAGTGTAATGTTATTCTCATGATGTCTGAAAATAAATCATGAAGGAAAATTGACAGCTCATCCAGTCAAACTGAAGGATAAGCTTTATTTGTAGGGCAAATAAAGATTTGATATGAAATGATTCGTTTCAGCCTTTTTGAATGGAAGTTGCCCAAACCGGAAGAATCACCCATGATTCAAAACACAGTAAACTCGTCAGGAATAAGGTGGATAGTACAACAGACAATAATCAAAGGCATTTTCAGGTACATTTTCTGCCAGTTCATAAAAGTAAACCTAGTAAGTGTAAGAGAATGCTAGACAACAACACTTAAACACTGTGCAGTGCCACAGATATGTGCATGGATAATACATTCATAAACATCATCTCATTTCATGGCATTTGCAGATTTATTTCACCATAATTTTAGAAACACTTTACAATAAAGTCAGATGTATTAGCCTTAGTTAATGCATTAGGTACCATGAACAGTGAACTATCATTTTATAGTATGTTTTAATCTAGATTAATGTACATTTCTACATTTACCAATACATGTTTAACCTTTGGTTAATGTGTTATGACCAGAGATGAATTAAAAATAAACAATAAGCTCATTGGATAAACCTTTGCCTGGGCTGATCATATATTTATAAATTAACATGAACCTAGAATAATAAGAGTTATAACAATGCAATTGTTAGTCCATTATACCTATTTCATTAATGTTACCGAATTTAACCTTTTTGTAAAGTGTTACCATATTTAATTATCCTTTGATTTATACATTCTTTGTAAGAATCATCTCATAATTAACACACAAAGGGAAAAAAAAGGAAATATCACAGCATACAGAGTATTCAAATCAGCTTCCAGCTCCCTGTGTCCGTGGGAACCAACAACTGACCTGATGTCAAAGCCAGCCTCTCTTCTATTAGGTGCCATGGCAACCCAGAGTCTTTGAGGCTGATAATAGCTGACACTGTTTCAGTGGTGCCGGCGATCAAGAGGGTCCCTCTATGTGAGGGGCCAAAAGAAGCCAGGATAACTAACCCAGAAGCTCTTCATCAAGAAACCAAGCAGCAGGCTCTAGGGCTGAGCTACTTCAGACTTCATAGTGGGAGGTGTGAATCGTTAAACTGCTACTTTGATTTTTTTTTAAATCCATTAACAAGGGTTTTTGCAGAGAAAATGGATACATTTATTTAGCAGTTGTTTTGACTGCAACAGAGATATTTTGAAATGCTACATATACATTTACAATGTTGCAAATAATATAGCATCCTATAGAGGTTTATTTTGCATTAAATGACCAGATGACTGTACATAATCCCTTACATTCAATTGGTATATCAAAACAATATTTTAAGTTATATGGTTTCACATCAAATAAATAAATATGTTGATTTTTAAAAATATGAAATATTGATATGACTTAATAAATTAGTAAATTAGCGGTTTAAAGCATCTGGTCTTAAAGGAATAGTTCACCCAAAAATGAAAATTATTACATATTTTAATCACCCTCAAGCCATCCTAGGTGTATATGACATTCTTCTTTTAGCAGAACCGAACTGGAGTTACATTAAATAATATCCTGGCTCTTGCCAGCTTTGTGGTGGCATTGAATAATGCCTGAGTTTTTGAAGCTCCAAAAAAGTGCATCTATCCATCCATCCATCATAAAAGTAATCCATACGGCTCCAGTGGGTTAATAAATACATTCTGAAACTTCCAGCAATGGCCGTACACACATTCACCTGTTCCAAATGGCCAGCAAATACTTTAGAAGGATCTAGTAGCACCAATGACTTGTAGTCATTACTTTCCAAAACCTTGCAAAAACCTCAACAACTTACAATGGCTTAAGTCATTACTAGAGAGTTGTAATGCTTTTCATTTTAGAATACTGTTCGAAATAATTAGTAATTCATTCTGAAGGATTTATTTTTACTTGAGTCATTACTAGAATGTTACTATAATCTCTACTTTAGAATTAATTATATATTATGCATTACTCTCAGTAATCATGAACCTGTGTATAGTTGTACTTAGTCCTCTAAGAGGTATGGAAAAAATAGCAGTTATTGATTAGCTAACAGTGAACTACGTCATTCACCTGAGCACTATTACTAACTAATTCATTAATCAGAGTTGCTTGTTAGTTTATAGCAGTTAGTAAAATATTAATATTGCATTACTCATTTGTTCCTGTGTACTCATTTGTTCCTATGTTGTTATTCATTAACGACGAAACCATATTCTAAACTATTCCCGGTATGTCTACTCCTTTAGATGAGACTTTAAACCCAGATCCTGACTCTCTGTGGTCATTAGAAATCCCACGGCACTTCTTGTAAAGTGTAGGGGTGTAAGCCTGATGTCCTGGCCAAATTTCCTCCATTGGCCCTTATCAATCATGGCCTCCTGATGATCCCTATCCACTGAATTGGCTCTATAACTCTTTCACTCCTCTCCACCTGTAGATGGAGTGTGATGAGCGCATCATTCAAGTATATGCTGCACACTGGTGTTTGAGGAGAGACCCCCTGATATGATTGCAAAGTGCTTTGGGAGTACAGCAGAACATATTAAAACACTATATAAATGCCTCATCATTCATTCATTAAAGGTTTATAAGTCATTGCTAAAAATCAATTCAAATGGTTGACATGGATAAAATGAATGGGGAATATCAAACCCCTGAAAACATTGACTATCATACACCCGGCGCAATGCAGTGCGGCACAAGTATTTTAGCCTGACTAGTTTCAGCTTTACGCAGTTATCATTTTCACGTCCTGCGCCACGTTGTTTAAATAGCAATGCATTTGCACCCATTTCTGTGCCCATGGGCATCCTGGTCTGAAAACGAGGTGTATTCAGGCGCATTGTTGGCGCGTTGCTATTTTGAGGCAACTGAAATAGACTGTGCCATTGACCAACTGAAACCAGGTCTAAAGTCAATTGCACAGTATTTTTTATTTTTATTTAAAGAGAGCGTTAGTAATGTGCGCCTATAGGGGGGTGCACAACGAGAGTACATAAAAGATTTATATTGTGTACATAATGATATGGTGGAATCTGGCTTGTCCCATAGATAGTCTACTTGTGAGCTTTAATCTAGCGCACGAGCAGACCCATTCCTCTCCCGAGACGCGTTCAGTCTTTCCGTTTGCAAATTCCGCCATGTACATAGTAATTCGCCATAATAAATACTTATTATGAGAATAGAGACAAACCTTTTAGACCATGCGCTGGGCGCGCCGACCATTTTTCCCTTTGTTAAACTAGCAAAAGTGGATTTGGACACGCCCTAAGTACACGTGCACCCTCTGCAATAGACCATGCACTTAGATTATTAAAATAGGGTCCCAAGTATACCAGACCGCCGTACATACACAGTACAGTAAGTGAAATAGCAGATGTAAACGATTCACAGTTAGTGAAATAGCAGATGTAAACGATTCACAGTTAAAGCAGAAAGGCTCCAGACAGAGTGTTGATTGCTGTCTCTGAGGAGAAATCAAGCCAAAAGCTGAAGCAACATAGTCCCATTCAAGACATCAAGCAGGGGGCAAGCGGATGTTTGTGACAAAAATATGATGTAAGTGTGCTCGTGTGCATGTGAAGGTCCGATCCTTTCATTCCCACACACCCCATGCCAACACAGGTGCCGCCGTCACCATGCCAAGACATTGGATAATTGGCAATTGAAAATCAAGACAAGATAAAGAAGGGAAAATTACGCAACACAAAAGAAATAGAGGACAGAGAAATATGCGTAAACCCCCCGAAATCACTGATAATTTGTCTTTTATCAACTTCAACAAGAATTAAATTTCTTTGGCAGTAGCGGTTCATAAGAGTATGACGCTGGAAATGGTGTTGCGGATATGTGGAGAATAATTGGCTTTTAGCTGTGAAGGCAGATAGAGGGGGTACTGGTGGGGTGAAGCGGGAGAAAGGGAGAGGGAGAGGGAGAGAGAGAGAGAGAGAGAGAGAGAGAGAGAGAGAGAGAGAGAGAGAGAGAGAGAGAGAGAGAGAGAGAGAGAGAGAGAGCTTGGCTCCTGTACAGCTGTGGCGGAGAGCCTGCAATGTGCTTGTGCTGATGACAGGGAGAAATAATTATGAACGGAAGAGCCAAGAATCAAATTTGTAAATACTGATTTTTGCATGTGCATGCGTGTGTGAAGGGATTGAGAGTCAACTACAGTATCATCAATGTGCTTGCTTCTTTCAATGTTCCCACAAATCCCCTTTTCTGAATCATCCCATTGTACCAGTAATCATATTTTTTACCCTTTACTTTATTACCCTTCTATTAAATGTGAATATAATTGATAGTTCAGTGAAATATTATAAAGGCTATACATCATTAATTAAAACTCTCCCACATACTTTATGTCAGTATTTTCTCTTGATGGATTCCAGACTAAATTAATAATAAACTCTAGATCAGGGATATTGAACTTTACGACGCACTCTTAAATTTATAATAAGGCTATGTAGTATGTATTATGTCCAGAATCTTATATCACAGTAAGTTGTGAAAAAAAATATTTGTAAAACAAAATTATTGACTTAATTTCTATCTATCTATCTATTGTGGTATTTTTCCCTAAACCTAACTACGTCCTATAATATTTATACTCTAGCGTGTCTACAGTGGACGTCGGCCGAGTCTAACCCTATACCCTAGCGCGTCTACACATCAATGTCGGCTGGGTGCTAATTCTTTACTCCAGCGCGTCTACACATCGACGTCGGCTGAGCCTAATAACCCTAACTTGCTGCGCAGCTATAATAGCCAACAGAATACAGACAATTACTTAGACATGCTTTAATCACGGCCGGAGAATCCCACCAGTAAATACGAATTCAACAGTTTTTATAGAATAGGGGAATGGGTGACAATTACATGAATCATTACATAATTTCCCTACAATTTGATTGGTTCTTCATATGCAAACCCTTCTGTTACTAGGTAACCAAAAGATTTCAAGGTTAGACATCTGTCTAGTTTAATTTCCCATATTTGTTATTTTTACATTCACACAACCAAAGTCATGAGTTCTCACTAGTTTCGAACAGTACATTTTGCTCAAATGTTAGAATGTTAGGATGCCTAAAAGGGGAAGTCAGGTAACAGTTAGTCATAATAATAGATCCAAAGGGGAAGTCAGGCAAACGTTTATCATAAGGTTAGATAATCTAAAGGTCCGATTTTAAGAATCAGAAACATGATTTGTTCTAAAAGACAGTTTACTATCTTATCTATTAAAAATCCATCACACTATCTTATGTATCTAGTAATATTACATATTAGTATTAGTATATTGACTTATTCTATACCTGCTACATATATATTGATATTGATATTTTTGTCATTTTTCATGCTACACATACTGACAATACATACAATTAATGATGTTACCACATCTAAAATTATCACTTGTACTGCACTTAATTTTTACTTAATTTAAACTTTCACGTCACTTATAGTATTTCCATATGGATGCATTAGATGCTCTTTTTCATTGTCTTTTTAGATCAGTCCATAGTTCAAACACAGCTTCACATTATGAAAAGTAAAATACTCAAAATTATCAGTATGACTGGATGAGTCATGTTTGAAGAAATTGTAACAGCCAGTACATCCAACGAATTCTAAAATAATATATTACATTTTGACTGTTCGGCAAATGCATAGAAACTAAAAGTGCCATGATGATTTAGGACTACTTGTAAAGTAGCGCTGCTGGTATCGCCACAAAAGTGGACACTGTCAAGCAAGATTTCAGTGAATAACAAGCTAAATGTCAGTCTGTTCCTCACACAAAGCTATCATCTGTGGTTTGCTTCTCTGGTTGCCTGCATCCAGGGAGGTCCAGTTAAATATTTACAATAGCTGAATGTGAGTGTACTACCCAGATCTTTCTGTCTGTCCCCAGAAATCATGGCATATGGTGCTGTTGGCACTCAACCACAACCACCCACAACTTCCTTTGTGTGAGTTTTCCTGAACCCCTTTGACCCACAACATCAAGTGTTTGACAAGCTACATTGAAAAAAGCTCCCTCTCCTGGCTGAATTCCCAAACCCAACTCTCTCTGTCACAAACATTCTGTTGGCATTCCCAGCAGTAGAATATGGTTCAATGTTGGCGATAATTCTGGACTTGATACCAGTAGGCCTGCTTCTAGGAAGTGTCCTTCCCTCATTGACATAAAACATTCAGATGATTAGTTTGCAAAGAAACTGAAAGATAAGGGAAAAATACATTAAACATGATACAAAAAAACAAAAAAAACAATAGAGATATGTTTTATGCCAATGTTTTAAAATGTGCAATGTGCAAAATTAATAGCTGAACCCAAATATGCATTCTTATAGTAGGCGAAAAACGTCTCGGGTTACAACTGTAACCCTCGTTCCCTGAGAACGTGACGTCACATGTGACGGTGAAGCGGAAGCTATAAAAGGACACCGTTCACAGGGAACTAGGGTTACACTAGGGTTACAGTCGTAACCCGAGACGTTCTCTTTCGAGGGAACTCATGCTGCGCCTAGAATCGACACATTGGGGAACGAAATGCCAACTGCACCTCACTGAGAGAATAATGCCCTGGTGTGAAGCAATCTGGCACACTCAATGACGAGAGAACTTGTGAACCCGGTGTAGAGGGCAGATCCAGACTGTAATGTTCAATGAGGTGTGAGGGGAGGCCCAGCCTGCGGCATCACAGACCTCTTGAAAAGAAACTCCTGACAGAAAAGCTTTAGAGGAAGCCACTCCTCTAGTTGAGTGGGCTCTTATCAGAAGAGGTGAACGCAAGCTGTGTGCATCGTAAGCTGAAGATATAGCCTCTACTATCCATCTGCTGATAGTTTGCTTGGAAACAGGGGACCTAAAACTTGGTGACCCAAAACACACAAGTAGCTGGTCCGAGGTTCTTTGGGCATAGACCTCCAGGGCTCGGACCGGGCACAATAGATCCGACACATACGGTGGAGGATGAAACGCCTGAAGAATTATAGACCGTGCCACATTTGACGGCACCTTAGGCACATAGCCAGGTCTAGGGTGGAGAATTGCCTGCACTTTGCCGGGAGCGAACTAGAGGCAAGAGGGAGCAACCGATAAAGCCTGCAGGTCCACAACTCGACGTAATGGCGAGCAGGAAGGCTACTTTAAAGGACATCAATTTCTCAGACACCTCAACCAAGGGTTCGAAGGGTGCCAGGGATAACCCTTCGGGGACAACTGTCAGGTCCCAAGTGGGAACTCTGGAGTGGATGACAGGCCTCGTCCTCCTGGCTCCACGAAGAAAATGTACAATAAGTGGGTGTCTCCCCAAGTTGCCCACCCCTAGAGGCGTGTTGAAGGCAGCTATGGCCACCACATAGACCTTAAGCATGGACAGGGAGAGTCCGTTAGAGAAGTGACTCTGGAGGAACTCCAGCACTGAAGCCACTGGGCAGTTAACTGGGTCCAACTGATGTTCTCTACACCATATGTTGAATACATTCCATTTTAATGCATACAGTTTCCTCGTGGAGGGGGCTCTAGAGTTTAAAATGGTCTCAGCAACCTCAGTTGAAAGACCATCATTTATGAGTTGGTCCCCCTCAGGGGCCAGACCCACAGTTTCCATAGTTCTGGCCGAGGGTGGAATATTGTGCCCCCAACACAGGACCTAGGGACAGGAACCAAGGTTTCTTTCACATTACCAAAGAACGAAGGCATCTGCCCGTTACTGCGAAATGGGTTCCTGCTCGGGGAAAACCCTCTGGTCCTGAGCCAACACTGTAGGGCTCGCATGTGCAGCAGGCCAAAAGGAATTACGTTGGACTCTGCTGCCAGGAGACCCAGCACTCTTTGAAAGTGATGGTTTGGCCTAGCCTGAAACTCGATACTGTAGTCAAAATGGTATTTATACGAGCGGGAGACAGTTGTGCCCGCATCGTGACTGAGTCCCATATTACCCCCAGTTATATTCAAACTGAATTCTGTACCCCAGTTCCACTGTGTGCAGGACCCACTGAGATATATTTCGAAGACCCTTTCAGATGTCTAGACAATCTACTAGGGGTACCAGTCTCTTGGGACTGGCCTCTAGTGTTGTATTCGATATATCCGTGACCTGAAGCATTTGATGCGTCCAGAAGCGCACTTAGGGGCGGGAAGCAAACATCGATTTCCTGAGGGCTCCGTTAAGGAGCGAGCTGTTGGTGCTCGATCACGGGGGGGGGGGGACCACCCTCAGAGGCCTGCGCATCACGTCGCAGGGACTTTTCGCCGAAGCCTTCCTCGCCTGAATGGCAGTCCTCAGATCTGCCTTCGGCTTGGAGGACTTCGGCTGAGATTGCTGCTTCTGGCTCCAGGCCTTTTTCGGGGGAGCTTGAGAAGCAACACTCTCCTTCTGCTGCTGCAGGTGTGAGGAGCTGGTGGCTGCCTCATGGGACTACCCCCTGGCAGCAAACCCATGAGACTTAGAACGACGGTGGGGGATGAGATCTTTAAATGCGGCTGCCAGTCGTTTCGTCTCCTGAAACCTCTCGACAACCGTATTGACTGTGTCGCTGAAAAGGCCAGAAGACGAAATCAGGGCATCGAAGAGGAAGGCCCTGTCCTTGTCCCTGATGCCCGACAGGTTCAGCCACAGGTGTCTCTCCGTATCTACCAAAGCTGCCATGGAGCAGCCAATAGTGCCGGCCGTCTCCTTGGTAGCACGGCAAGACAAGTCAACCGCTTGACACATTTCTTGAATATCGTCGAGGGCGACATCCCCGCTGTCATCTACCTCCTTGAGGAGGTCAGCCTGGTATGCCTGCAGAAGCCCCATTGTGTGCACCCATACAAAAATGTAATATATGGCCATATATGTACTTATATTTTAAATAGCATGACATATATCTATACATGTATTTGACTTATCTGAGAACACAATATATGCCTGCCACATATATGAACATTTATGTGTCCAAACATGTGAAGAAAATATTTGAGTTCATCCATATATGATACCAAATATCTGCATATATTACAGTATAGCATTGGTTTCTCGCATATATGGACAACATTAAGAATAAATATGTGACATAGATATTTGTTTCCCACATATTTAATAAATGTATGTAAACATACATGCATGTGATACTGATGCATTGAAATAAGTACATATATGCATATATACATATATGCGTCTTACATATATTTAACATTCATGTGCATATACTGGAAAATATATGGCACTTACATGAAAACGGCCATTTTTGCTATATTTTGAAATATATGTTTCATATATGTCTATGTCTTTTATATATATGAATTTTGCATACATTCTCATATAGGCAGCAGACATACATGGGCACTGACATTATATATGTAAATTACATATATTTACATATATTACATTTCTGTATGGGCAGGCATGCACCAGCCCGACCTGCCGCCATATATGCCTTCCCAACCAAAGCCGAGGTGGTACGGCAGGGTTTGGAGGGAAGCACCGGAGCCCTCAAGGACGATGCACCAATCAAGATTGGAGTAGTTCCATACAGGCTTCAGACGCATCCTGCTGGAGGCGTTCCCCAATGTGTCGATTCTGGACGCAGTGCGAGTTCCCTCGAAAGGGATCAGTATTTGTAAGCAGTGCCTGAATTAACAGTTTCCATAAAATAGGTGAAAAAGTATCCGGATAACCTACTGCTTTCTATGAGATTGTAAGGTGTCCATCCAATGGAATCTTTACTATCCCATGAGACTACGGGAGAGGATTTGTGGATGGCAGTGAAGTGACACAAGTGATTGGTTGAACGAGATTTGGCATCTTTTACACACCTTTCTCTGCAATTGACTGCCCCAAAACTGCTCAGGTAAGTTCTTCCAGAAAGACTCGGGAGAATAAATACTGTAACAATTATACATTTATTGACAGCCCAGCAAGCAATATAAAGTTCTTTGGCGTAGGCCCCGTCGATAGCTCGCAATCCGAGGGTCCGGACTCAACAGTTCCTGCCTGAAGACGAAGGCAGGGGTGCAGCCGACCCCCTGGGAGGTATTGGAAGGGACCATTCTGGAGGTGGTGGGGAGGATGGAGGGGAAGGCACTGTATTGGTGGTGGAGGGGATGGAACGCCTCAGTTACGACTGTAACCTCGGTTCCCTGAAGAGGGAATGAGACGTTGCGTCGATTGACGCTAAGGGAACGCTTTGCGTGTTGATGTATTGAAGCACATGTAAAATCAGTCCAATGGCGTGACGGGACGTCAGAAGCGGGTGACGTCATGAACCAGGAAGTATATAAGCCGGTTCAAACCCAGGCGCAACAGCTTCGTAGGGTCTGAACAAGTTGCATACAGGCACGTAGGAGATATGGCTGGTGATGCAACGTCTCGTTCCCTCTTCAGGGAACCGAGGTTACAGTCGCAGCCGAGGTGTTCCCTTTCAAGGGAACTTGCGTTGCATCAATTGACGCTAAGGGAACGTCTATACCAACGCCACCATAGGGAGAAGTTCCTGTCCAGTGTGAAATAGGACGAGCAGCACTAGGACGAGAGCACTCGGGACCCTGGTGTAGAGTCCAAGTCCAGAGAATAGAACCTAACGAATGTGTGAGGTGACGACCAGCCCGCCCCATCACAAACGTCTTGAAGAGGTACTCCTGACAATAAGGCCTTATAGGCCGCCATAATCCTTGTTGAGTGAGACCGCACCGCCAAAGGAGAAGGCTGTCCGGTCGAATCATAAGCAAGTGAGATAGTCTCGACCACCCACTTGCTCATTCTTTGCTTAGATGCTGGTGACCCCTTGTTAGGGGGTCCAAAACAGACAGACAACTGTTTGGATTTACGCCACAGGGCAGATCTGTGGACATAAACATCCAAAGCCCTAACCGGGCAAAGCAAATTGTGCTTTTCCTGGTCTGCCTCCTGGAACGGAGGAGGACAGAAGGCCTGCAGCACTATAGATCGGGCCACATTAGTGGGGACCTTGGGAACAAAACTTTTAAAGTGGACGGGGATAGACCTGCAGTGAAGCGCTCCTGCAGGAACTCCAGCACTGTAACAACCGGGCAGTTAACTGGGTCCAGCTGACGGTCACTAGACCATGAAGTGAAAACCTTCCACTTCAGGGTATAAAGTTTCCTTGTGGAGGGAGTTCTGGATTGTAGAATGGTCTCCACAACCTCAGTTGAGAGACCTGACCCTATGAGCTGGGCCCCCTCAGAGGCCAAGCCCACAGGTTCCACATTTCGAGACGAGGGTTAAATATAGAGCCCTCAGCTTGGGACAGAGAGTCTCTCCTGACGGGAAGCTCCATAGGAGGCCCGTAGAGGAGAGACAATAGATCTGGGAACTGTACTCTGCCTGGCCACCGCGGGGCTAAAAGAAGTAGGCGCATATGGTCCCTGCGAACTCTCTCTAGAACTCCCGGGAGCAGAGCAATCGGGGGAAAAGCATATAAACGAAGCCCCGGCCACGTCTGTACCAACTCATCCAGTCCGAGAGGAGCTGGATGTGTGAGGGAGAACCAGGACAGTGAGACATCTCACGAGACGCAAACAGATCCACTTGAGCCTGGCCGAACTCCCTCCATATCTGTTCGACCACCTCATGTCCCCAGTCTTTTTGTGGGGGAATACGGGAAGCCATGCTCTGTTTTTGTGTGGCACGGTTTTTAAAAGTTTGGGGCTGCTCCCGCTCAGCAACCCCGCAGACATGAGTCTGGCGAGGGAGAAGTTTTTGGAAGCCGTTTCTTGTATGGCTGACTCCTGAACCCTCTCGACGACCGTGTTCAGTGTGTCGCCGAAGAGGCCAGATATAGAGATAGGAAAATCCATAAAAAATATTTTCTCATTTTCTTTAATATTGCTCAAATTGAGCCAGAAATGTCTCTCAGTGGACACCAGGGCTGCCATAGACCGGCCGATAGAAATAGCCATCTCCTTGGCGACCCTGAGAGACAAATCTGTGGCTCGATGCAGTTCGCAAACTGCGTTCGGGCCAATAGCCCCGCCCTCATTAATGTCTTCTAACATTTCAGCCTGGTAAGCCTGCAGCAGCGACATTGTGTGAAGACATAATGCAGCCTGACCAGCCGCTGAATAAGCCTTACCTACCAATGCTGAAGTTACTCTAACTGGCTTGGTGGGTAATAATGTGGCTTTAAGGGAAGATGCAGATTCAGGGGAGAGATAGCTCGCGAGCGTCTCTTCCAAATTCGGCATTTCCCTCGTTAGAAAAAAGGCCAGGCGGGATCGGAGTGTCCGCAAGGGAAGCACAATACAGTGCTCACAGTCCGTGCCCTCGAGTGCTGACCGTGCATGCCCCTCTCCCAAACAAAGAAACACATTAAGTGTGTGTGTCCACCCCCATTTAATAACGCGGGCAGGGCTGCACACACACTCTAAACTGCTGCTTGCTCGCCATAGTCTATAAATATATACATATATATCACAGACAACACCAAATAACAAGGACAATTTCACATAGAGCGCTTGTGAAGACACAGAAAGCTGTCACGGCTGGGTTTGAACCAGCTTATATACTTCCTGGTTCATGGCGTCACCCGCTTCTGACGTCCCGTCACGCCATTGGACTGATTTTGCACGTGCTTCAATACATCAACACGCAAAGCGTCAATCGGCACAATGCGAGTTCCCTTGAATGGAAACTGTCTTGTTGGTGGTGGGGAGGATGGAGGTAAATGGAAAAACGGTACTTACACATGTAAAAAGCATCTGCGAACTGTAAGTACCGTTTTTTTTTATACCACAAGTATTAGAACATGATTGGATAGATGTGAAGGTAATAAGTGACGTAGCACTTGAGTCTTCCCAGCAGATCTTATGCTCAAGCTTCCATTTCAGGGCATCATAACCAGTGTTGTGGAAAGTTACTTTTACAAGTAATGTGTTACAATACTACTCGCGTTACTTAGTTACTTTTATGGAAAATAATGGATAACATTAGCCTACTTTTGCATTACTTTTTTCTCTGGCTGAGCTTGCTTGTTTGTTTTTTAATAAAACAAAAAGTTATATTTTTGGCAAATGTAAAGGCCCCAAAATGAAAATCTAAAATGCAAAAGGAAATCTAAATCTAATCTTCACGCCTGTACAGTAGAGACCTCAGCTCAAACAAATATTTCAGCTTTACTGCCATTCTGGATTACAGAAAAATAGGATGCAGGAGAAAAAAGTTCAACTCTCTTTCTTCAGCAATAATAATGCTAATGATAAAAGAAAGAAATGTGATGTTTATCTAAAGTAATTTTTGCTTATTAGTATGGTCGAATGATCATCGAAGGTCACCAGCAAAGATATTGATTGGTTAATAAAGTGAGATTAAAAAGAAAGTATATATGTAACATATTTATTTATTTATTGCAAGTTTGTGTAATATTCTGAGTTTGCATTACAATGTTTTTGTATTCATTTTGAGTAATACTGAATCTGTTTTTGTTTTTTTTATCTTGTGCAACTGAGATGAGTAAAAGCATTAACATTTAGTCGTGAGCTACATTGACTGCCATTTCTGTCAGGACCACTATTGTCAAATATGATTGACAAATAGCATGCAGTTTGGATTGGCGGTATGGTTCCGTTCTGAGCAAGAACTCCCTGCACATCCATGCAGCCTAGCATGGATAAGAGCAGGGAGAGCAGTGATAACACAATTTAGGGTAAACAGAACAGAACCAACATAAATCAACATAATGCTATCATTAATTTAATATAGTTCGCGAAAAAATTGTGCTATTTAAAGAGGAATACCAGAAGGCCATGTCCTGATTGTGGACGAAAGGAGGAGCTGGGGATGGAGAAGGGTAATTAGCTCCCGAGCAGCGCGACAAACCTCCGGATAATACTGAATAGACATATATACATAGGGATGATGTCATAGGCATTGTATTACTAGACGTGGATCAGCTGAGAGTCAGCTTGACTGATGTGACCTGCCTGAACTAACTTGATGCTTGAGCTTGATGTTTACACAGTGCAAACAATACCCGTGCACCTTACTCCCGATTTCTCTCGGGGAACAGGAGAGGTGTCAGTCTATAAATAAATATAAATGGGAAAAAAAGTAACTTGCATAACTTATTTAAAAAAGTTATTTTTGTAAATTTAAAAATAATGCGTTACTTTACTAGTTACTAGAAAAAGTAATCTGATAATGTATCTCGAGTTACTTGTAATGTGTTACCCCCTAACACTAATCTTCAAAGTTATACTGTTACATGTTTTTTTATATATATAATACCCAAACACTGGCACAATACTTTATTTTACAACAAAATTTTAAATGGCTGACAGGCAATTTGTCTGGGAATGTAACGTCAAAAATCAGAGTGACCATGATGCTTAAAAAGTGTTTGTTTCAGTAGGCTAAAGTGTTTCTGAGATGAAGCCTAATTTATTCCTGTCTGGAGCTGGAACTGTGAACTTTATGCCATTACTTTGAAAAATACCTCTACGAGACTCAACCATTATTTAGATTTTTTGTGTGTGTGCCTTGGTCTGAAGATCATCTAGCACCAACATGTGTGATGATTTGACATCATTTTTTGGAGTAGTGAAAAAATAATTTATAAAAACCCAAGATGCCAGCAAATCTTGTGGGTCTAGAACATGAACATCCATTTGTCTCTTAGTGTAAATACATTTAAAGGATCTTTAGAAAAATGTTGTGTAAACTGGAAAATGTATATAAATAGTTGCACTCATTTATCCATTCAACAATTACCAAGTAGCATTTTAATAATTTATCAGATTCATCCTTATTTACTGAATTAAAACAAACCCATTAACGAGGATTAACCGCTATGAATGGGAATATCTGGGAGCATTCCCAAAACGCTTGAGTTCTCCCCCTCCTTCTCTCGAGTGGGATCACTAAAGAAACAACGGCTGAGCTTCCGAAGAGAAAGCAAATACAATGACAGGGACTCACATTTAACTTCAAATGTGTGCCATTCTCATTTCTGTGTTCCAGTTCGTAATAATCTCCAAGGCCTCTCTTTTGATCTTCTTTTCTCGCCATCCTGCCTTCGTTATTTCTAGTTCCTACAATTTTCTTTTTAAGGCTTTGCTTGGCACAAGGGTGGAACACCATATTATTGACTAATAATTAGCTGTCAGGATCCAGCAACTGCACCCATGAACGAATGAGTGCTGGAGTGTGATGGGTAACAGACTCCAGCAGTCATCCTTCAAGCCCAAGTTCATCTTTCTGTTCCTACATGTTACAAAAGACTAATTACAGCCTAGAGGACAATTTTTCCCAGAACATGACCTCGTTGCTTTAACCTCCAGGGGGAGGGAAGAAAACGGAAGAAGAAAAAGGAAATGAGAGTTGCACTGATGTTATTCTCACTGAGGAGTAGTCTAATTGTCATGACTCATAATCTGTGCTCTGGTGAAACAGTGTCAGCCATGAAAATACATGTAGCTAAGTCAGTTGTTCTCTAAGCCCAGGTGAAAAGGAAATATATTTAAATTGTGCTTTTTTTGGACATTCTTAACACATTTAAATTACACTATACTAAGTGCGTATTAAATGTATTATTTTGAAACAACTTAAAGTATATTAAGTGTATTTTAATTATGCTTAAGATCAATTTTAATATATTAAATTGTGCTAAAATGGAACCACTTCAAGTACATTTAGTGCATTGCTATAGTTCATTTAAAATATACTTTCATATTTCTTAAACTAGTTAGAATATATTTGAAGCTACATTTTAATGTACTTCAAGAATATTTCAATATCATTGCAGCTCATTAGAAATGTATTAGCATTACACTAATAATTTATTATAAAGCTGATTTATTCTGTATTCTAAATGGTATACTAAAAGTAATACTTTTACTAAAATAACTCAATATAAATGTTAAGACATACTTTGAAATCAAGAAAGCTTTAATATACTATCTTATGTACATTGCAAAATTAATACATCAAAGTACATTAAAAAAGTATATATAATCTTTTGAGCAAAATACATTATAATAAAGTTCAGTGAAATGCAATGGAAGAGCTATAATTATAAATTTTTTGTAGAACATTTCAGTTATACCTGTATAACTGAAAAGTACACTATAGCCCTATTCACACGGGATTAGTATTACCTGGTGACCTCTAGTCATTTGTAATGATTGCGGAAGTTGTCTGTGATCTTAATCCAGCACGAATCCGCTATGCCTGTAATTTCTAAATTACACAAGGTCCCCAGATAATTCTAATCCAGTGTGAATAGGGCTTAGGAATATTACATTACTAAATAAGCATCATAATGCAATTTTCTGAAAAAAGAAAAGTTACGGAAAAACAATGTGCATAAGTAAATAATGCATAAATAAATTTACAAACTTAGGCCTACAAATGGCCGAACCAAAGAAACATAAGAGTTTGAATGTCACGTTTTCATCTTCAAGTGAACGATCACTTCTTTGAGTATGCAACTGAGGGCTTGTAGTTCAGACACTGTAGTATTTGAAGACTGCTTTATCATAGGATCTGTGAAAAGGAAGAAGAATTTATATAAAATTAACCAATGATTAACATTTTTGTATCCATGGTTGAATATATGTATTATAATTTGCATAGATATGCACAAGAATTTCATTAACTTCTCAGTTTACCTTTCAAAGCTTTGACTTTATCCTCATCAAGCTAGACATGAGTGTCCATTTTCATCCTATTGTCTGTCATCACTATACAGCACTCTATGAGTTACACTGAACATAAGATTAGAAGAAGCCCAACACCACATACAGTATCAGGCAATAAGGCAATAAGGATGTCAAGCTTGAACAAATATAAACACCAATCAACAAACACTACCATAATTGGCTGGCAGCGCAAGACAAAGTTGTCATGGAACAGGTAAGGAAAAAAATGTGAGGACTCAAGTGCAGGAGAAATTATATTTATTTACAAAAGAAAACATAAACACAAAACAAAACCCACGAGGGGGAAAACATAACTAATACATATAAAACAAAAACAGAACATGAAACTTACAGGAGGATCACAGGGAACAGGAAACATTAGACAACGATCCGACAAAGACTGCAAACAAGAGGAGACTTAAGAAGGGAACAAATCAAGAGGGGACAGGTGGAAGAACTCAAACAATAATCAGGTAACGAGGGGGAGGGATCAGGCAAGGACAAGAGCACAGGGCCCACAAAACAAAACACCCATGTGCAACACAAGACAGGACAGGAATGTGACAAAAGTAACTTAATGTTCATAACATGTTTTTTCTTTTTTTTTTTTTACTTTTCAAAGATAATTTTACATCATAACAATGAAGACAAACTGTTCAGGAGATCAGAAATAAATACACAGCTTCATTTAGTAAGTAAAAAGAATGTAAATGTATTGTTGTACATGTTATAATGACTATGTTGTTTTTTGTTGTTGTTGTTTTAGTTTTGTTTGCAGATGCATTGTTTTAAGACAGCCAAATGTCACCACATATATTTTAAACAGATTTAGCAAAGACTTTAGACTTTGATTATCCAGTGCTGAGGTTCCTAGAAATCAGAGTGAGCATCAAGTTACAGCAGTTAATGTCAGTATTCCACCACATTAAAGTCATATTAGCAAATGCATAGCTGCCCTATCCACCTAGGAAAAAAACTAAACAGTGAGCAATTTATTTATGTAAACAGCAACTAAAACTTACCAGTAATTTCTGAGGCCAGTATCTTCTTCTTTTCGCGTCTGCTTCGACTTCGACTTGAAAAGCTTGGCTCTGATTGGTCAAATTGAATGCAGCTGCACTGGAAAAGATGTGCTATTACACTTTGTGTCAAAAATACGACTGGCACAGACAAGTGACATTAATTTAATACAAATCTTAACATTACCTAGAATCACAAAATAAGGTTCCAAATGCAAATGCAAACTTGAAGAAGATGGGTAAAAAATAAAACAACACTACATTTTCTAATAAATAAGTTTAACAGTTTAAATTTAGACTTCACTGAATTTAGTAACGTACGCACGCACAGCCTATCTGATAAATGGAAGCTCGGAGTGAGGTGCGAGCTCATTATCATAAGAACCAATCACAGCCGTTCAACGGCTCTGGAACCAATCAGGATTAGTCACGTGTGTTATGAGTGTTGTTTGAATTTAGAAGTACAAACTTTTTTTAAACATCTTTGGAAAATGTATCTATGATGCATTTCAAATAATATGATGTTTAAATCCTTGTGGGAATTTCAGTAGTACAAACGTATCATCTAATGGACAACAGCCTTTTACAAGTAGCCTACAAACTAGTAAAAGTTAACAACATATTAATTTTAAGTATGCTTATTGCGATGCTTAATAATAGCTGACAAATGTAAAAAAATTTCCCTTTCAAGGGAACTCGAGCTGGGTTTGAGACGCGGTGGGAACGCACTGCGTGATTACGTCGTGAAGCACGTGTAAAATCAGTCTAATGGAAGCCCGCTACGACATAGGTGACGTCATAGACCAGGAAACTATAAAGCAACCCTGAAATCAGACCGCGATAGCTTTTGTACCTTCAGCAAGCGCTCTCTTTGATATCTGTCCTTGTCTATTTAGATATATATATATATATATATATATATATATATATATATATATATATATATATATATATATATATATATCATTATGGCGAGCAAGCAAGATTATAGACGGTGTGTTGTCCCTGCCCTCGTTATATTACGGGTGGGGACACACATCAGCTTTGTGTTGCTTGTTTGGGGGTGGAGCATGCCCAGTCAGTCCTCGAGGGGGCTGATTGTGAGCATTGTATGAGTCTATCTATGAAGACGCTCCGCTCTCGCTGATCGTTCTTCGAGGAGGATGGTTCGGTTCGTGTTCCCCGGGATCAAACCGGCATCTTTCAGAGTACATAACCCTCAGACCAGTAATTATAGTAAAATTCGAGGTATTGAGGACTATGGTTATTTATCTATCCCTCGCACGGAGGACACACTAGCGAGTTATCTTTCCCCTGAGTCATCTTCTCCTCTGAAAGCCCCGACGTTACCCACCAAACCTTTAAAAAATACATCTTTTTTGGTGGGTAAAGCGTATTCGGCAGCAGGTCGGGCCGCGGCATGCTTGCACACTATGTCAATTCTCCAAGCATACCAGGCTGACCTGCTGAGGGACATAGACGATTGTGAGGAAGTTAGTGCTGATGCAATTCAAGAATTGCGTCGCACGACAGATCTATCTCTCCGGGCCACCAAGGAGACGGCCAAGTCTGTGGGCCGCTCTATGGCCACGGAACGTTTTTTGTGGTTGAATTTATCAGAAATAAAGGATAAAGATAGATCTATTCTTCTGGACGCACTGCTGTCACCTACAAGTCTGTTGGGCGACGCTATAAATTGTGTAGTCGATAGGTTTCAAGAAAATAAGAAACAAGCGGCTGCGTTTCAGAGGTTTCTTCCTCGCTGGTCTAGTGTCCCCGAGGCTGCTCGTGGTATAAAGTCTGAGCAGCCCCGTCCGTCTACGAGCTCCGCTCACAGAGTCCAGCAAAAGCAGAGCGTCGCCGCTCAGGCACCTCCTCAATCTGAGGTTCCTGAGTAGCGGTCGCAGTCCAAGCCTGTTAGAGGTAGACAAGATCTGAGGACTGTTATCTCTAGGAGAGCTTGGCCTAAGAAGAAGAAGTCCTGACGCCAAGGCTATCAGGCTTCTGAGGGTGGTCCCCTCCAGGGAGGAACGATTCCGAGGAACCGTCCCTCCTTGGCACCCTCCGGGGGGCGACTCTCCGAGGAGAGCCGCAGCGTTGCCACTTCGGTTTGTCCCTTCAGGTTCGCCGCTTCAGACGAGGTGTAAGCGTCCCCGTGCAATCCTCTGAGGAGGGTTGTAGAATGGTCAGTTCGGTTGTTCCCTGCCGGTTCGCCGCTTCAGGGCGCCGAAATGATTGTTCAATCAAATCCAGAGGCCAGTCTCGAGAGACTGGTTCCCCTTATCGGAATTTCTGGCAGCGTGGAATCTTCTTGAGGGTCTGGCTTTAGCTCCCTTCGAGCCCATCGAGGAGGTTTCAGAAAAATCCCTCACCCTAAAAACTTTATTTCTCCTTGCTATTTCATCTATCAAGAGAATTTGTGATTTACATGCTCTGTCGGTTGCTCCTTCATGTCTGGAATTTGCACCTTGTATGGTGAAGGCATTTCTCTACCCCAGGTCAGGTTATATTCCTAAGGTCCCACTGAATGTTGGGGGCCCAATAGTGCTGCAGGCCTTTTATCCTCCACCCTTTAATACCCCAGACCAGGAACAGCTTAACCTGTTATGTCCAGTCCGGGCTTTAGATGCATACGTTCACAGAGCTGCCCTCTGGCTTAAATCTGAGCAACTATTTGTTTGTTTTGGGTCCCTCAAGAGAGGATGCCCTGCATCTAAACAGGTTATCAGTAAATGGATAGTCGAGGCTATTTCATTGGCTTATGAAGCGGCCGGACAGCCTTCACCTATGGCTGTACGGGCCCATTCTACTCGGAGTATGGCGGCCTCTATGGCCTATTTGTCACTATGGCGTAGTGGGTATGCGTCTCAAACGCAGCTCGAGTTCCCTTGTAAGGGAACGTCTCAGGTTACGTATATCCCTGAAAGGGAACGAGACGCTGCGTTTGCCTGCCATACTTCCTGCATGCCCTGATCGACTCGCTTCAGGTTTTTCAGAAGCTATCGCGGTCTGATTTCAGGGTTGCTTTATAGTTTCCTGGTCTATGACGTCACCTATGTCGTAGCGGGCTTCCATTGGACTGATTTTACACGTGCTTCACGACGTAATCACACAGAGCGTTCCCACCGCGTCTCAAACGCAGCGTCTCGTTCCCTCTCAGGGAACCAGGATTACATATGTAACCTGAGACGTTTTCAAACTATTAAAATGCTCCACTGAGAATACAGTGGTACATCTAAGCCCCAATGAAAGATCATCATTAATGTCACATCATCTAGAAAAACGGTGGAAGACAGAGATCCCAGAAATCCCCTGCATATTCCTAAATCAGGAAGCCATTTTGGGAGAGGGAGTCCAACAGGTTGATAGGGCATAGTAGAATGCTCATGCTGCTGTCTGTTTTTAAAGTTCTGGTCATATGTTATGGATTCACAGACTCAAGACAGATGGTTAGTGAAGAAACTGACATGTTATCCTTAAACACACATGTAGACGCGAAGGAGATCGGAAAACACTGGAAAAACATTGAAGCTTTGGAACATGGAAAGCAGTTATTTTATCATAAACAAGACCAGACCATGTGTGGCTGAGATGTGTGTGCAGATGTGGAGGTGTGTGCGTGTATAGGCTTAGGTTATGATCGGGAGGAATGCTGGGAATTGTAGTCAATAGTGTGAGTGAGGGCAGCAGTGTGAGCACAGCATTGAGGGAGGACCAATGCACTGATGACTCATAGATTCAATATAACATTTCTCCACAAACTGTCTCCGTCTTGCTCTAATGCTGTATGAGTATATATCAGCAATGATCCCGACCCTGTGGTGGTCTTGTTTATACACTTCAAAACAGTACTCTTAATCATAACACTGCAAAGACGTGTTTGCAGCACTGCTGGTCTGAGAGCAGCAGGTCTCTGAAGCAGCTGTGTGACTTCATCAGTGGGACACATGCAGCTACAAACAACGGGAACAGGCACATTTGTATTTGTCCTGTGGAAGATGAGGGGGAATGGCAGATATATGACCTTAAAATAATAAGTTTACCCACAAATTAAAAATTCTGTCAATTCTGTCACAAAAAGGACACACACACACACACACACACACACACACACACACTCACACACACACACACACACACACACACACACACACTGTTGACTATAAGTAATGCTGCACCTATATGTGTCAACTAACTCGTATTAGTACAGTATTAGTGGACTGTTAATATAATTAGAGGTTAAAAGAATGAGGAGTTCGGGTTACTTGACATGTACTTAAGAAGTTACTTATAGTCAGTAGAATGTTGGTTGGGGGACAATCAAAAGAAAATGTTAGCAGATATTAAGCAGACAGTTTATTAATAGGGGAGAGCCGGGACGTTTGAAACGCGGGACGGATGAAACATTTAGATTTCCTTGAAAACCATATACGTCATGTACGTCAAATTTCGTCAGCACGTACAGCACGCAATGCCGAACAGACCCGCAAAAACTTTTCGTGCCGTTTTGAAGTTAGAGCCGGAAAGCTGTTTTTGAGTGCGGTTTTTTTGACTGGCAAGTTGTATTTATGTTTTCATGTGCCATTGTAATGATAATACGGAAGGTGTTTTAGTACTACAACACACCCTTACGTGTGTGATATCAGAGTTTTTTAGTTTAAGAGCAAAACAGGTTTAACTGGCAGGAGACGCTATCAGGACGGTTGAAACAAGTGTTCAATCTTCAATCAATTAAATTTATCGTCTTCCGGTAGACCTCATTTATTCATAATAACAGGCTATTCAACTGGCAAAAACTCAATATGACTCAAGGAGGAAATGTAAGAAAATTAATTGTAAACGGATTTGTCTGTCTTCTTCAAAATAGCCTATTAGAAAGATTACACAAAATGTGCATAGGCTTATCGCCTATTGTTTATTGGGCGACATAATACAAATGTTAATATGAACTTTTAAATTAAAATAAATTACAAAATATGTTTGTAACAATATGTACATAAGTTACTTGTCAGGTATTGTTCATAAAAAAAAAACAAGCATTAGATGAATAGTTACCATTTAAACTGTACTGTTTCATAACAGGCTCGGCAGGACGATTGAAACAAAGCAGAACTACCGTTCAAAGTAAATTTGTACTTAAATCATTCTATATTTCTACCGAATAACACATGATACTAAGAGAACACATATGTGAGTAGTTGATCACAAAAAAAACAACTATCTGCAACCATATCTTAGAAACCGACGTTTAACTGAAAAGTGTTTCAACTGTCCCGACTCTCCCCAACACGACTAATACTTTAATGAGAGTTAGTTGGCATGTAGGTACTAAGTCACTTAGGCCACATACACACTGCAGCTAAATATGGTTGTCAGTTCACCTATTAGCTCAATCCTGTTCTGTATACACGGTTCAGTACTTTACGGGAGTACAGTATGGGAGTACAACCACATTCTACACAGCCAAATTAACTCCCCAAAAATGCAGGTGGTCACTTACAAAAATTACATGCAGTGTGTCCGGAACCAAACTGAACAGTTGTTAATGACAATGTGATGTCAATTCCATCAGATATCCCACCTATCAATCCTCCAGAATACCAAATGGAGGTCTGTGCACCTAAGTGGAAAGAGATAGAGCAGGTTGTGTGAAAGGCAAGGGCTTCATCTTCTCCAGGGCCTAATGGAGTTCCGTACAGAGTGTACAAGAGTGCTTCAGGAGTTCTACGAATTCTGTGGAAATTGATAAAAGTGGCATGGGAAAAGCAGGTTGTACCTAGAGCAAGGTGCCGAGCAGGTGGAGTCTTTATACCTAAAGAAAAAGATGCTACAAGCATCAGTCAGTTTCGTCCTATTTCACTATTAAACGTCGAAGGTAAGATTTTCTTCAGCATTATTGCGCAGAGATTGTCAACCTACCTATTAAATAAGGGCTTCATTTACACTTCAGTTCAAAAAGCGGGCATTCCAGGGTTCTCAGGATGCTTAGAACACATCAATGTTATCTGGCAACGAATTCAATCAGCTAAAAAGGAGAGGAAGGAGCTCCATGTGACATTCCTGGATTTGGCTAATGCATATGGTTCAGTGCCACATGAGCTTCTTTGGGCAGCATTTGATTTTTTTAGAGTAGCAATGTCAATAACAAATTTAGTGAAAGCCTATTTTGGAGATTTGAAATTTAGTTTCTCAACTCCAAAATTCAGCACCACATGGCAATGGTTAGAGGTTGGAATAATAGCAGGATGCACCATTTCTCCACTGGCTTTTACCATGGCAATGGAAGTAATCATTAGGGCATCAAGATGGGTAGTAGGAGGAGACCGCTTGGCTTCTTGGATGTGATTACCACCAATCAGAGCATACATGGATGACATGACAACCATAACTACAACAGTAGCCTGCACTAATCGGTTATTGGGGAAGTTAACAGATAATATGGAATGGGCACGAATGCAATTTAAGCCCTCTAAATCAAGGAGCATCTCAATAGTTAAAGGAAAGGTAGTAGATAAAACTTTCTTCATTAATGGTGAGGCAATACCAACAGTTTCTGAGAAGCCAGTGAAGAGTCTTGGGAGATGGTACGATGGGGATCTAAAGGACACAGTTCGAGTGGGAGAAGTTAGACGACAAGCAGTGGAAGGGTTGAAGAGCATAAACAGCTGTGCTCTACCAGGCAAACTAAAACTCTGGTGCTTTCAGTTTGGTCTACTGCCAAGGTTGCTGTGGCCACTGACTGTGTACGATGTTTCTTTTACAACAGTGGATAAGTTGGAAGCGTTAATAAGTTCATACATCAGGAAATGGTTGGGAGTTCCACGCTGCCTCAGCAGAGTGGGACTTTATAGTAAAGGAGTATTGCAGCTGCCAGTCTCTGCTTTAACCGAGGAGTTTAAGTGTGTCAAGGTCAGACTGGAAATGACTTTAGCAGAGTCACGAGACAAATGTGTAAGGGAGGCCGCCCCTGTGGTAAAAACTGGTAGAAAGTGGTCAGCAAAGAAATCTGTAGTAGAGGCAAAGGCTGACCTTCAAATTGGGGATATCGTGGGACAGGTACATCATGGAAGATGGGGTTTTGGGCTCAGTTTAGCTCCTCCTAAATGGCACAAGGCAGGCCCAGCTCTAAGGAGGAAGCTGGTAGTCAACGAGGTGCGAAAGCAGGAGGAGAGGAAGAGATGTATAAAGGCCATTTCCCAGGCCAAGCAGGGAGAGTGGATGAGATGGGAGAGTGTGGAACAATGCAAATGGGCTGGCAAGACCTTTGGTCAATGGAAGAGAGTAGGATCAGTTTCCTTATTAGGTCAACATATGATGTTCTCCCATCACCGCAGAACTTAAATCTCTGGGTAGGAGAGGATCCCTCTTGTCCTTTGTGTTCATCACCTGCCACATTAAGGCACATTTTGACAGGATGTAAGGTGGCTCTTAGCCAAGGTCGGTTTACTTGGCGCCATGACCAAGTATTGCGATGTTTGGCTTTAGCATTGGAAGGCAAGCGTAGTATGACCAATAAGTTGCCGCCTGTTCTAGCAAAACATTACACGCAGAGGTCAATATTCCTCCGCCCAGGCGAGCAACCACCAAGAAAAGGGGCTAACACCAATTCTCGCCCAGGGCAACTGGAAGCTGCTAGGGACTGGAAGATGCTGGCTGATCTTGATCAACGGCTTATTTTTCCACCTGAGATTGCCACCACTAACCTAAGACCAGATATTGTTTTGTGGTCTGGATCAGCACGCATTGTTCAACTGATAGAGTTAACAGTGCCATGGGAGGATGCGGTAGATGAGGCATATGAGAGGGAGAAACTGCGGTATGCTCATCTGGCCACTGAAGCAGAACAGCGAGGATGGAGAGTCCAGGTTTATCCAGTGGAAGTGGGTTATCAAGGTTTTGTGGCACACTCTACAACCCGGTTCCTCAGAGACGTCGGATTCAGTGGCCAAGAGTTGCGTCGCACAGTAAAGAACTTATCTGAAGCAGCAGAAAGGAGCAGCAACTGGCTGTGGTTGAGACGGAAAGATTCTAGCTGGCTGTGTAAAGGCCGCCATGCTACGGTTTCGTAGAATTCTTGAAAACTTGAAGAGTCTGTTGGTTTATTTGTATAGGTTGTATAGTATTTACAGTCATTACGTTCCTGTGTATATTGCGTGAATGACTGGTGGGCAGATATTGTGTTTTGCGGTAGGTGGTATGCCATACGGAACCGTTGCCAATGAAACTGCATATTAAAGCACCAGAGGGGCTCGACAGCCTTAGTCAAACGGGTTGGCGCCTATGGTTAGGTTGTGGTTAGGTCTCAGCAGCAGGAGGGGTGTAGAGGTCAGTAAGCTGGGCTGAGTTGAGTGGGGGACGGAGGGGGGTGACTGGGACGCCAGAGCGCTGTCGAGCCCTCTTGAGGTGTCGTGGACTAGTCGACGAAACACTGAGGATGGAAGGTGCCCACTTGAAGACCCTAGAGATGTCCCCTACTCAGCTCAATCCAGACGGTTGTCATGGGGGGACCGCACTGTGGTTGCAGCCATTGTGTTTGCTGATGCGTGTTAACACTAGACAGAAGGAGATTTACATCACCAAATGGAAAGAAGCGTAAATGGATGGAGAAGCATAGGTTACTGTAAAGCTATGTCTTAGTTGGTGCTTATCTTGGCGAAAGCCGAGTACAAATCAGCATGAAGTTTTAACATCTACTCTCGTGTAATGGAAATCATTATAATAAGTTGACATGGCAACACTGTAAGAGTGCGCTTTGTGAAGCAGCCTTTCCAACCATAAGCAAAACAAGACCTCTCTGTTGACTGTGAAAATTGCTGAACATAATGAGTCTTTTGTCACTATAATATTTTCTTTCGTCACAACAGCATATACCAAACACGTGAGAAGCCAGAACGTTGCTCCATGGTGTCAATAATCACAGTTTCGGGAGTGAGTGAGTCGTGTTCCGTACACACATAGAACGATAATTTAGGGGACTCACTTTGACATTTAATGAAGTTTTATTAACTAAGTTCGGGAGGAGCACGTTCAGATAATTAACATGAGTGGACAGCAATCAGCAATCAATGATAAAGGGTACATATAGACTCAACAGTCTTACCTCGATCTATTGACAGTTTGCAGCATCCCCCCTCCACCCCTTCTCCACACTCCTAGTTATCCACACTCCTAGTTATCCACACTCCTAGTTCAAAAATCACTTACATACGGTGGGAGATACTGGGTTCGGGCTGAATTCCGAGCTCGGAGCCCTCCCTCCGGACAGCACGCCAAATATGCATTAAATCTTATGTCCTCAAATTATATGTAAGTGTGAACACTTGAAAATGTGGTTGTCACTCCTGAAACTTTACAGTGTATGTGGTCTTATAGTCAACATTATGTCTAAAGTGGACCATCAAAATAAAGTGTTACCAAAAAAAATGACAAAGTATATACTATATAGTACTATATAGTACTATAAAGTACTATATTCTAAGCGAATCTTGTCAAACCATAGTATAGATTTATTTGCAGACATTTAGGGCTTTATTCCTTAATTTCAAACCATATTGAAATTAGAACTGTTCTCAATCTGGGATGGAAGGGAATATTATCTGTTGTTCTGTTTTAAGATTGATATGGACACATTTTATTGCTGTTGTGGTTTTTGTCCTTTTAGCTTAAAAAATATGGTCACTATGAATTGTAGATCTGTAGAAAGGAGCTGCTTCGAAATCTTTATTCCATGTTAAAATAAATAAATAAGAACATATAGATTTGTAATACACATATACTGTTCATTGGCCTGTACTATTGGAGATCTAATATTTGAAATAGTACATTAACCCCTGGGGTCGTCTCACTTTTTTTCTTATCAGTGCAAAAGAAGAGGCAAGTGTTATACATCAGTAAAAACTGTTAAATGTCTTCTTTTTTTGTGTACACTAATAATAAAACAAAAAGTTGTGTTGTTCGTAAAATAAAGAAAAAAAACATGATGCACGTTCGGTCTTCTCTCTCAATGTGAAGTTCATTCTGAAACGCGACAGAAAATTATCTGTAACTCAGCCAATACTTGCCACCTACACATGAAAGTAATGTCTTTAAAAAGCTTGAAGTCTCCTTTTATACATTAAGTAAATCATATCAAAAAACAAATATTCTCGGTTTAAGAAATCCGTATGAAAGCAACGACATGTACAGTTTCTCCAGCCCGAGCTCATTAACTTTAATTTGACCACACCCCCACAAGCGCAAGCTGTTCCCTTTCGAGGGAACTCGGACTGCGTCGAATGACACTTTGGCCCCTCAGCATAGCGTCTCTGAAGCATGAATGAAACTAAGCCAATCTCTGATTGGTGTTGCGTCATGATGTAATGAGTGACGGCATACAAGCGGAAGCTATAAAGGACGCCGGCACACATGAGATGTCAGCTTTCTGTTCTTCATCTTATTTGGTGTTGTCTGTCACAAGCATTTCAATATATATATATATATATATATATATATATATATATATATATATATTATGGCGAGCCAAGCGAGTTTCACGCGGTGTGTGCATCCCTGCCCTCGTTATATCACGGGTGGGGACACACATCGTTTGTGCACTCATTGTTTGGGAGTACAGCACGCGCGGGCAGCTCTCGAGGGGGCTGCTTGCGAGGATTGTGAAAAACTTCCAATCCGTGTCGTGCGCTCCCGCCTGGCCATTTTTAACGAGGATGGTCAGGCTCGCGAGCCTTGTGGTGCGGGACCCGCGTTTGCTGAGGCAGCGCGGCAACGCGCAAATGGATCTGACAGGGGATCTCGAGACTGCCGAGGCACATTCTCGGGATTCCTCTGTCAGTTCTGATGTTCTCCCGCCCCGCGGCTTCTTCCGCGCGAATGGAGGACCCGATGTTTGAGCTGTCTGCTTCCGAGGAAGTAGACGTGCTCAGCATCGAGGGCGGAGATTTTGGGGATGACTCGTCCACCCCATGTCCCCGCATATGAGGAGCTGGTAGAGGTTGTCTCTCGTGCTGTGGCCCGTCTTAATATCAGTTGGCCACATGAGAGGCAGGAAGCGCTCGTGAAAAGCAAATTAGACGAGCCCTTCCTGCAGCACAGAGAGCAACCTCAACACCGGGGCTTGCCTTTCTTTCCCGATTTACAAAAATCGTGGAATAAACCACATTCCTCACGCGTGTCCAACCCCCCTGTCCTTAATAATAGTAATATTTTGGGGGCGCAAGAGAAAGGTTATGGGACGATGCCAAAGGTGGAACAACCATTAGCCACTTATTTATCACCTGAATCGGCATCGTCCCTAAAAGCCCCGGTGCTGCCCACTAAGCCGTGTAGGGATACATCTTCCTTGGTGCGCAGGGGTTATATGGCTGAGGGTCGGGCTGGTGCTTGTTTACACACTATGGCAGTGTTACAAGCTTACCAGGCCGAGCTTCTTACGGATATTGATGAGGGCGAGGGACCAACTCCAGAAGATGTAGCGGGGTTTAGGAAGGCTGCAGATTTATCTCTCCGAGTCACCAAGGAGACGGCCCGTGCCATCGGCCGCTCCATGGCAGCTATGGTGGTCTCGGAGAGACATTTATGGTTAAATCTATCGGGGATCAAGGAAAAGGACAGGGCTTTTCACCTTGATGCCCCGATTTCACCTTCTGGCCTGTTCGGCGACGCTGTAAATACAGTCGTCGACAGGTTTCAGGAGGTGAAAAAGCAACCTGCAGCCTTCAAGCAGTACCTCCCTCGCCGCTCCAAATCCAAGAAGCCTGCCCCCAGTGGGCAGCCGCAGCCAGCCACCAGCTCCTCCGCCTATAGACAGGCGCAGAAAGAGAGCGTTGCGTCTAGAGCCCCTCCTCAAGGAGCCTGGGTGCATAGACGACGCTCTCAGGCGAAGCCTCAGCAGCAGCAGGGCGACCTGAGGGCCGTCCTGCAGGCTAAAAAGGCTTCGTCCAAGAGATCCTAGCCAGCCTAGGTTATCTGCGGGCAGCCCCACCCGTGGCGGAGCGATCGAGGTCGCCTCCTCCGCGGAGCCCGCAGGAAAATGATGTCGTCTTCCCGCCGCAAAGTGCGCTTCGGGACGCATCGGTTTCCAGCGAACGTGCGCTGCACTGTCCACCCCACAGGCTTGCGGCCAGGCAGCAATCGCGTCCGCTCATCCAGAATCGTTTTCGGTCGAACCCTGCCGGGGATCCGCTTCAGGGGGTCGAGAACGAATTTCGATTGGTACCCGAAGCCAGGCTCGAGAGCCTGGTTCCTTTGGTAAAATATTTTGATGCATGGAAAAATGAATATTTCGCCTTGGGCCCTGCACACTATTCAAGAGGGATACTGGCTGCAGTTTGGTTTATGCCCACCAAGGTTCAACGGGGTGGTCTGGACTGCAGTCGACCCAGTGCAGGGTCGGGTATTGGAACAGGAAGTAAACTCCCTGCTAATAAAGGAGGCTTTAGAACGTATTCCTCCACCGGACAGGGAGTCCGGTTTTACAGCCACTACTTTATAGTGCCCAAAAAGGATGGGGGGTTGCGTCCAATAATAGATCTCAGACACTTGAATCTTTCTCTGAGGAGATTCAGGTTCAAGATGCTCACTATTCCCACAGTCACAAGAGCTGGCGGTTCGGCATCGAGATGTCGTCCTCGCCCACATTCAAAGCCTGGGGTTGAGACTCAACACGAAAAAGAGCGTGCTGACACCAGCCCAGAGAACTACGTTCCTGGGAGTGGTGTGGGACTCGGTCACGATGCGGGCACGATTGTCTCCTGCACGAATCGAGTCCATTCTGGCCACAGTGTCCAGGATAAAGCTAGGCCAAGCCATTACTGTGAAACATTTTCAAAGAGTGTTGGGGCTCATGGCAGCAGCGTCCAACATTATTGCATTTGACCTGCTGCACATGAGGACCCTCCAGTGGTGGTTGAAAACCAAGGGGTTCTCCCCGAGGGGGGACCCGTTCCGCATGATCAGGGTTACGCGCAGATGCCTTCGTTCCCTATCTATGTGGAAAAAAGCTTGGTTTCTGTCCCAAGGTCCAGTGTTGGGAGAGTCATGTCGCCGGAAAACCGTTTCGACAGACGCCTCCTTCACGGGCTGGGGCGCGGTCATGGACGGCCGCTTTACGACAGGCCTATGGCAGGACCATCATTCCTCCTGGCACATAAACTGCCTGGAGATGTTGGCGGTGCTCCGAGCTCTGAGGAGCTTCCTGCCGGACCTCAAAGGTCATCATGTCCTTGTGAGGTCAGACAATATGTCGGTTGTGGCCTATATAAACCATCAGGGGGGTCTGAGGTCTCACCCTCTATGCAGACTGGCGCATCAGATCCTCCTGTGGTCCCAGGGGAAGCTGTTATCTCTAAGAGCAACATACATCCCAGGGAATCAAAATCAGGGAGCAGACATCCTGTCGAGACAGGGGCTGAGGCCAGGGGAATGGAGACTCCACCCCAAGGTGGTGGAGTCAATATCTCAGAGGTTCGGCCCAGTGGAAGTGGACCTATTCGCGTCTCGAGAGACGACCCACTGTCCACTGTGGTTTTCCCTCTCTCATCCAGCCCCGCTGGGGTTGAATGCCATGGTGCAGACGTGGCCGAGGATCGCTTTGCTCCCGGGAGTTCTAGAGAGGGTTCGTCGCGACGGGATCAGTCTACTGCTGGTGGCCCCGTTGTGGCCGGCCCGAGTATGGTTCTCAGACCTTGTATCGCTCCTAGACGGCCCTCCGTGGGAGATTCCCCTCAGAGGGACCTGCTGACACAGGCAGAGGGCACAATATTTCACCCTCGGCCCGAGCTATGGAAGCTGTGGGTCTGGCCCCTGAGGGGGCACAGTACCTAGAGGCCGGCCTATCAGCTGGAGTAGTGGAGACCATACTCAGCTCTAGAGCTCCCTCCACAAGGAAATTGTACGGCTTAAAGTGGAATGTCTTTACAAATTGGTGTAGAAGGCGTGAGGTGGATCCAGTTAACTGCCCAGTGGCTTCAGTTCTGGAGTTCCTGCAAGATCGCTTTTCAGCTGGTCTTACCCCATCCACACTCAAGGTGTACGTGGCTGCAATTGTGGCTTTCCACGCTCCTCTGGGTGATGGGCCTCTGGGGAGACAGCAGTTGGTCGTACGTTTCCTCCGTGGGGCTTGGAGGATGAGACCTGCGGCTCGTTCCATGGTTCCCACGTGGGACCTGGCAGTGGTTCTCGAAGGGCTGGGCGAGGCCCCCTTCGAACCATTGGAGTCGGCTGAGGCCAAGGACCTTTCCCTGAAGGTGTTTTTTCTGTTGGCCATTACTTCTCTGAGGAGGGTAGAAGATCTCCAGGCGCTCTCTATATCTAACGGGTGCCTGGAATTTGCACCAGGCGACATTAAAGCCATCCTACATTCTAGGCCGGGCTACTTGCCTAAGGTGCCATCTAATGCGGCACGGCCTACGGTTCTGCAGGCTTTTCATCCTCCACCTCAGGTGACGGTGGATGAGGAGAGACTTCATCTGCTCTGCCCTGTCAGAGTTCTAAAAATTTACATTCAGAGGTCCTCTTCATGGCGGAAGTCGACCAGTTGCTGGTGTGTTTTGGGTTGCCCAAGAAGGGTCTTGCCGCCTCCAAACAGACCATCAGCAACTGGATAGTCCATGCTATTTCCTTGGCCTACCAGGTGCGCAATCTGCCTTCACCTTTGGCCGTGAAGGCTCATTCTACCAGAGGCATGGCGTCCTCTAGAGCCCTCCTCTCGGGGGCCCCAATCCAAGAGGTCTGTGATGCAGCAGGATGGGCCACCTCCCACACCTTTATTAGGTTTTACAGTCTGGACATCCCGTCTACGCCTGGCACTCTCGTGCTCTCATCCTAAGCATGGTTTCTTGGTTTCTTGGTTTCATGGTTTCTCTGCCTTGGTTTCACTATGATACTGCAGTTTGCCTTTGTGTGGCATGAGTCAGGTTTTATAGCATACTATATATGTGTATAGCTCATATTTCATTTATTAATATATTGATTCCCTGAATGATTAAACTTAAACTGTTTGTAATTACATGTGAAGACCTATCCCAAACTGAAATAAAAGCAATACGTTAATGATTGCCATAAAAAAACAGCACTTTTGTGATACAATTAAAATATATGAATCTAATAACGCATGTTTTTTGTTTGTTTGTTTTTTGAAAAATATGATTATAATGCCAAAGGGGATGGAAAGTCACTGCTTAGCAGAAAGAATGAAGATGGAGAAAACGGTCAATAAAAAAAAAAAAAGAAAACAGGGGTTTACATAATAGGCCACATCATTTTAATAGTTTCGTTATAATTAACATATACTGTACTTTTGACAACTATAAGCAGCTGCTGCAGCTGTGAGCAAAGGTTTGGGTGATTTATGATTTATGATATAAGCAAGTGATTATGATCACTTGCTACACTTACTGCTATATGTTATTGTATGGCCATGTAAGTATATGCAGTAATGCAAAGGCAAAGCGCAGTATAGCCTCTAAAACTACCAAATTTTGCCTGACTGTCAAAAAACGAAATGTTTAATATTCACCTCCCTTTGATCTATCTAATTGTACCCTTTGTTGTTAAATTTAATTGGATGCTTATATTTGGTGTAAGAAAAACACAAAAAGCTGTTTTTCTCAGTTTGGCGTTTTTGCTGATACTACTTTTAGTCTTTGTAGGGCAGTTCTCATTCAAATTATCCACGTGAAGGAAAGCAGAGCTGTTAACGCCGTCATCAGCTCGAAACAAAGTATCAGCGACTCCAGTATTTCTCTACTTTTCATCAGTTTTGAAGACTGTTTGTGCTGTGGATTTACCTCAAAAGAAGACGTTTTGATTATGAGAACAATTTCTAAGGTAAGAGACATACTAGTAAGTGTTTTATAGTTGCATAAACTTTACATTGTAGCTACTAAACTGGTGCCAGCCTAAAATGTTATGAAATGAGATACAAGTATGCTAGTATGAGTGTTTATTCTAATATAGTGAATATTTTAATGTTTAGACCTGTGTTTACTGTTAAATACTGTGTTTGTGGATATCTGCTCAAATGTAGATGTATAATGTAACAATAATGTTTCATAGTTTGGAGCGGGTCGATCGCTGCACGCACTGAGTTTGGGTCTGAGTCACGCTGTGTGTATGAAAAGCAAAACACGCCACACATTAGGCTTCCGCCAAACTCATCTCATTTCATAACGAATAGAAATATTTGAAGTAACATATGATAAACAATATATGTTTGTCTAGTGTAGTGTTACTGAAGTGATCATTTTTAACTACTTATAGGTTGACTGCTATCTAGGCTATTGTTATTATTTTATGCAGCCCTACACATGCCTATATACAAGGCACAACAAACTAGGTGTTCGTATATATTTTTACAAAATAAATGAACATATATACACTGCCGTTCAAAAGTTTGGGGTCGGTAAGATTTTTAATGTTTTAAAAGAGGTCACTTATGCTCACCAATGCTGTATTTATTTGATTAAAAATACAAAACAAACCCAGTAATATTGTGAAATATTATTTCAATGTAAAACAGCTGTTTTCTATGTGAATAAATAGTAAAAAGTGTAATTTATTCCTGTGATCAAAGCTGAATTTTCACCATCATTACTCCAGTCTTCAGTCACATGGTCCTTCAGAAATCAGTATAATATGATGATGTGATGCTCAAGAAAAGTGTATTATTATTATAAATGTTGAAAACAGTTGTGTACCTTTTTTTTAGAATTCTTTGATGAACATAAAGTTAAAAACAACAGCATTTATTTGAAATAGAATATTTTGTAACATTATAAATGTCTTTACTGTCACTTTTGATCACTTTAATTCCTCCTTGATGAATAAAAGTATTGATCCATTTTATTTATTTTCCCCAAAAAATTAAATAAAAATTCTTACTGACCCCAAAGTTTTGAACGGTAGTGTTAAATGTTACAAAAGATTATTTTTCAGATAAATGCTGTTCTTTTGAACTTTCTATTCATCAAAGAATCCTGAAATAAAAATGTAAATAACTGTTTTCAACATTGATGATAATGAAAAATGTTTCTTGAGCATCAAATCATCGTATTATACTGATTTCTGAAGGATCATGTGACACTGAAGACTGGAGTAATGATGCTGAAAATTCAGCTTTGGTCACATGAATAAAATAACACTTTACTATATATTTACATAGAAAACAGCTGATTTACATTGAAATATTATTTCACAATATTACTGGGTTTGTTTTGTATTTTTAATCAAATAAATGCAGCCTTTGTGAGCATAAGTGACTTCTTTTAAAAACATTAAAAATCATACCGACCCCAAACTTTTGAACGGCAGTGAGAGTGTGTGTGTGTGTGTGTGTGTGTGTGTGTGTGTGTGTGTGTGTGTGTGTGTGTGTGTGTGTGTGTGTGTGTGTGTGTGTGTGTGTGTGTGTGTGTGTGTGTGTGTGTGTGTGTGTGTGTGTGTGTGTGTGTGTGTGTGTGTGTGTGTGTGTGTGTGTGTGTGTGTGTGTGTGTGTGAGTGAGTGAGTGGGTGAGTGAGGGAGTGAGTGAAATATCTAAAATGTATTCCCAGAATCGTTTGTCTTGATATCAACATGTTTACAGGGGTTTATTTATTTAGAAAGGGACCAGATGGCACTGGATGAGTCCTGCTGACTTCAACATTCACATGAGTCTCTGTACATGAACATGGTAAAATGAAAAGTCAAACACCTTGGACATGACAGGTATGTAGGCTACTATGTTTCAGGAATGGCACAAAGGTGTGTGACTGTTTAGGTCTTTTTCTTTAGATCAGTGTGTTTACTAATGTGCTTTGTTCCTTTGTTGTGTATCTTTGGATTATGTTGTGTTGTAAATAAATCCAGACAATCTAAAAGCCATTCTTTTTTTAATTTCTCCTAATTCTTTGTGCAAGGCTGCTCATAATGATCGGGCCTGATAGCACCTGATAGGGCCATTAGGGGAGGGTCCTTGTCTTTCTCAGGTGTAAAATGCATTTGTATTAATGAGAGATCACGCCTCCTCGCATAAAGCTTTCTCACACAAAACACGTCATACACATTTTAAATCAATATATTGTCTTATCTAAATGAGTATGCAGGATGATTTTCACATAGTTTTGGAGCAAATATTCTTGGCTACGTGATACAATTTTCAAAAGTCTTGTGAAGAAATAATCACTATGGGTTTTATGACCTTATTTCACTGACATTTGTTTTTTTGTTTTTTCACAAACCACGCATTAACATTATTATCTTAAAACTCCAAACTTTTACATACATGCTGCTGACATATTACTGTAGCAGAGTTTGTGCTGAATACAATGTAATAAGACTTTAGCCATGAAAATGTCAAACAGAAAAGTAACAGAATTAAGCACAAATGTCAGAGCATGTCAGAACAACTCCAGGACCCAGAAAACGCCTCAGACCTCAAAGGGTTAAGTCCTGGTTTCACAAAAAGGGCTTAGATTAAAGGTGCAATGTGTAAAAATGTTGAGTATCTATTAACAGAAATGCAATATGACATCCATAGCTATGTGTTCAGTGGTGTATAAAGAACTTACTTAATAAACCGTAATGTTTTTTTATTACCTTAGAATGAGGCATTTATATTGACATAAGCGCGGGAATCCCCTTCTATGAAGGTCGACATATTGTGACATCATGTTTCTACTGTAGCCGAGAGCGAACAAACAGCGTTACAGAGCGCGTTTCGTCACTACCTTGAAAGAGAAGCCGCAGAAAGCTAGAAGCTAGCCATAAACACCGTGAGTAGTGACTTTTCCCTTGTCAGTGGTGTAAAATATGTAGTTGGATTGTTTCATGTAACTTAATTCTTCTCCCACGCTGTGTTATGGCTTTGCTATGTGGGGATAAATGTGCTGGTTACGTTCGTGAGACAGCTGATTAGTACTCTTGTCATTGACCGTAAAACAGTTACAGGAATCACCAACCCGTCGATCTTGGAAGCATTTTAAGTCGATCGAGTTTCCAAAATCAGAGAAAAAAAGCATATTGTGTGTAGTAAATGGTGTCTAGGGGATGCGGAGGCGCACGCGCTGTTACAATCACGTCATTTTTGCCGCACGCACCTTTGGGCTCATGCGGACGCGTCCAGTATAAACAAGGCTTAACGCTTTAACAAGCTCAGCCACAGTAACAGCTCATATTAGCCAGCTAAACTTTTACTACCCTGTTAGAAAAAATATATAGTTGCATAGTTTCATGTGGTTCTTCTCCCTCGCTGTATTATGGGTTTGCTATGTGGGGGGAAATGTGCTGGCTACGTTTGTGAGACAATCAGCTGATTACTATTATTATATAATAAGACCCTTGATCCTCACCTGACTATGGCTTTGTAAACTTTATCCATGATGTGGTTTATAATGGACTGTGGTACAGAAACTTGTGCTGCGTCCCAATTCGCATACAATCCGTCTTAAATAGTATTTCGAAAATAGAATTAGTACGTCCCAAATGGTAGTATGTTGAAATGAGTGTTCCAAAGAGACCCGGATGGTCTACTATATCCGGTCAGAATCCGAAGTGCAGATCGATGCACACTCTGACGGCTAATATTGCCCACAACCAATCGCGCGTTGGACGAGGATTCGGTTAAAACTACAAACACAAGTGAAAAGTGTTTAAAAAAAAAACTACAGACATGGAGGACACGCGAGTCCGGCGGTTATGTAGAGGTTTAGTAAAGGGGTTTGAGTGATTAATTGTCAGTATCTGACGAAAATGTATTTATTCAATGTTGTCTACATTTTATTGCATCTGCAGCAGCATTGTGAACTTTTGTAAAGATACGTTTAGCCATTAACTTTTAAATGCATCATTACATTCAAATTGCAAACAGATGAGGAGAGTGAGAGTCTCCGCATGAAAGACCCGCGACTGGCAGGTGAACGTGCAACAACATTTCTCTCCGAAACCGTAAGAAATTATATTAGATTGAATGGAGGATTTTAACTGTGACGAGATGATTGACAGGGCAGTTTACGGTGACAGGAAGCACGCGATAGATCTGTCCGTTAAAGATGACGACGTAGTTTGTCCCAAAGCTTGCCTACTATTTTGCTACAAACTCAAAAGTATATACTTTTTCTTCACAGAAAGAGTACATACTTTTAGGGCGTAGTAAAAGCGAATTGGGACGCAGCATTGGTTTACTCTGGCTATTTTCTGCTGTCTCAGACGATAATGTTTGTCCCGTTTTAGCCACCGTAGCTTCTTCGAAAGGGAGGGGTGAGCGGTGGGCTGAGCCCTTAGTGTAAACTCACAACCGAACCGCTAGATGTCGCTAAAAGTCACACACTGCACCTTTAAGCCAGCATTATGGCAGATGCCTTATTTCAGTTATATATTTAAGTAGCTTTTATAAACATGGCTAAGAAAAAACATTCCTGGTGTGCATCTTGAGACAAAACAACAATGACATATTTTAAAATCTGTAAAATGACATATTTTAAAATCTGCAATTTGCTTTCAGTTAAAACAGCTCAAACATGCATTTTAGTCTGGGACTAGGCTTTAATGTTCAACCAAAAATGAAAATTCTGTCATTAATTACTCACCCTCATGTCGCTCCTAACCCATATGACTTTGGTTCATCTTCTGAACACAAATGAAGATCTTTTTGATGAAATCTGAGAGCTTTCTGTCCCTCCACTGACAGCTACACAACTACCACTTTGATGCTTCAAAATGTTCATAAAGAGATTGTAAAACTAATCCATATGAATTAAGCGGTTTTGTCCAAATTTACTGAAGCGACTCGATTGCCTTACATGATAAACAGATTAAATGTAGGCTTTTATCCATATATAAACATTCATCAACTCACACATCTGTTATAGTAAACGGAAGGTCAAGCATGTTCGCTTCACATGCAAGAACCATTGAGGTTCAATCTCGTGTTACGCAGCACGTTTGAGCTTCCGCATGAACCAATGAGGTTTGTTCTCGCACGTCAAGCAGCTTCAATTGAGCTTCTGTTTATGTTCGCTGCTTAAAGGTGAATAAAAGCCTAACTTAAATCTGTTCATAATATAAAGCAATCGAGTCTCTTCAGTAAATTTGGACTAAACCGCTCAATTCATATGTATTAGTTTTTATGATCGCTCTATGAACTTTTTGAAGCATCAAATTGGTAGTTGAGTAGCTGTCAATAGAGAGTATAGAAAGCATTCAGATTTCATCAAATACATTTGTGTTCAAATGATGAACTAAAGTCATACGGGTTTAGAAATGACATGAGGCTGAGTAATTAATGACATAATTTTAATTGTTTGCATTAAAAATGTAATTAAATAACATAATACAGATTTGGATTATTCATATATGTATATTGACCTGCACTACTAGAGATTATATTTATAATAGTGCACTGACTCTCTCAGCAACATGACACTTAGTGTCAATCAGCCCTTAATCGCTTGAGTTCTTCATAGACATAAATGTAATAAAATAATAGCATACAGGTTATAAATATTGGCCTGTACTACTGGATATATATTATTTGAAATAGTACATTACAACCATCTGCAAGTACATGACACTTACAATAGTGTCAGCCAACCCTCAATTGTCTGAGTTCATCAAAGACATTTGCACATTCTTGCAAGTCTGCAAGATAATGCATCTGCGTTGGATGGCTGAGGGGATGTCAAGCTGTGTGATTCAGGCATGTGCCAGAAGCACACGTCTTATGAAGTGCCGGTGAATATTAAAGTTACCAACCAGTCAGTGGTGCACCACATGAGTGAAAACAATCATGAAAAAAAAAAAAAAAAACTGAGCGAGAGCGAGAGAAACAGGAAGACAGAGGGGTATAGGCATCTCTCATTTTCTCTCTGCCCTCCTTTCCCATGAGCACTTTGGCGCAAAAAATGCCAAATGATCACGCTCCTCTGAGCACCATCTGCCAGCATGTACTCTTAAAGACTCTTCCTCCTCTGCTCACTCGCACTCGCATTTTCCATTTTCTCGTTTCTTCTCAATCTCGTCCTTTTTGTCACAGTTTTTAAATCATCTGCTTTTTTCTGTTTGTCTCTTAGTTACAAATAGTACATTTGTTACTTACTTCCTTACTTAATAATGTATTGCCTGGTTTGAGTGCATGTATTTTGGATTCATATAAGAGCATCCACTGGAAATAGCACACTCAATCTCTATTTTTATTTCTTACAAGAAAAGATAAACACAATATACTTTGTTCCAAATACATGCCAAATATGTGAGCAGCAACAGTTTGCATGTTTCATGGACTAGGAGGCACCCAGGGAATTTTCTGTAACTCCCCTGATAGATGCTAACAACAAACATACTGGCGCATCTGAGACCGTCCTCGATATTCACTGAACCTCATGCTTTTGAGTAATTATGAGTTTGTGAGAAAGTAAATTTGCCTGAGCTTTTTTTATGGCTTCGGCGTTCAACTTCATTTTGGCTGTGGATGCTGTGCCTGAACTTGTTAATCTGGTTTCTGCATAGAGCATCTCCCAACCAGGCTTGGCATTATGCATTGCTGGCTCAAATACGCTGGCTCGGTTATTATAGAACAGTTTTCTCTTGCAGTAACTCTCGTGTCAGAGTCCAGACACGGAGAGTCTGTGCACATGATAAATGAGCCACATACACACATGGTTTGAATGATTATGATGTTGATTGAAATTAGGCTTTCATTAAATTACATAGGAGCATTATTACTGTAATGCTCTATATTTCGATAGTCCTCTTTGGACATTCTACTAATTATATGTAACTTTGCAAATACATGTCAACTACCTCTGCTTAATATATGCTAACAATTTATTTTGATGGTTATTTTATACTTTGCAAGTATGTCAACTTAGTTATTCTACTAACCCGAATCCTAACCTAGCAGTAAACTAATACTTTGAGAGTTAGTTGATGTATTTGCAAAGTTACTTAAAGTTAGATGTCAAAAGTGGACTAACAAAATGAAGTGGAACCAAATAGAACAAAAAAGTTCTAAAATGCACAAACAAATGTCTACACCTGCTTATAGTGGATACATATATTTTTTTCTTTAGTAAGAAGAATATGATATAAACACATTTACATTATCCATGGGCCTTAACAAGTAATGTGACCAATATCATGACGAAGGATGTCACATGATGATCTGTTCATTCTGACTTTCTAGAGCCAAAGCCTATCATTGTGTACTATTACCTCTCAGAACTGAATTTGTCATGCCCAGTCTCAAAGCCTCTGCTGTTGATCGCTACAGTAACAAACGTGACGTTTTCAGTGCATTTGTCTGTGTTCTAAACCACAAATAGCTTATTACATGTAATAAAACTTCCATTTCCATTTTAATCCAATTTCTCTGGAAGTGATGAATTTGTATGAACTCATGGCATTAACACGCTGCGTTATTTGCAAATAGTTTTTTGGGGTATTGTGATTTTTACTAATTAAAAAGCTACGGTGGCAATCTAAATTAGTATACTTTGCACAGCTAACTGATTAAAATACAGTGTAACAAGGTTCAATATGTTGAGGATGGAAGAAGACAAGGGTCGGTGTGACTGGGTCTCGTACACTTTTATTAATCACTCGGAACAGGAATCACAGTTGCGCATGAGCGCCTTCACCATAGATCACCTATAGCACGTTCCACAAACAAAATAACACTGTATCCAAACTCAGTCCATGTGTGCACGAGATCCCAGTCCCTCTCTCTCACTCGATCTCTCTCTGACATCCGGCTTTTATCCGGTCTCCCCACGCCAATCACAGCAATCAGAAACAGGTGTTCGTCATTTTGCACTTGACCCACTTACTCACCGCTCGGCTCCGCCCTCGCTCTCTGCTACAGACTCCGCTAAACCACGCCCCCCTTGCCACATACAGATTTTGAAATACAGTATTTTTGTAATTGGGCTGCTCACAGCAATGAGTTTAAACTGAGAAAGAAAGCTGAGACCAATGTCCAGTGATTTAAAAAAGACAGAAACGCATAAGAAACAAGGCAAGAATCTGTTTACTCTGAATGTTTAGGATTTGGTTAAGCCTGTTGGTTATATTTGATGCTATTGCATTAGAAATCCTGCACATCTAGTAGCCTACGTTTTGAGCTGGCAGTAGTATGATGTAACTTTTGTAACTTGAAAGCTCAAAAAGACTTTCTTCGGATTCAGGAAGACTGAGATGTAAATACTGTACATTTACAGTAATTCTAACACTACTTCAAGGAGTTTGGGCTATTCTGAGGTTTGGAGGTTTTTGGGAGGATGGATAAAACACTTTGCAACACAGCCACATTTGAATTAAAGAGCAATTAACGGACAACATGGGCCACAGCCCAGTATGAATGTGTGTAGTATGAATGAAATAAAGATGAACTATATTCGCCATGTTGTCATTATTATGTAACCCTACCAACGTCAGTTGCGTCGCTTAACTGCCATTTACTGTGAAATCTGACATACTTCTTTTGTCAAAAACAGTTTTTCGCCAACTATATGTGACCCTGGACGACAAAACCAGTCGCATGTGTCATTTTTTTTTTTAAATTGAGATTTATACATAATCTGAAAGCTGAATAAATAAGCTTTCCATTGATGTATTGTTTTTTTAGGATAGGACATATTTGGCCGAGATCACAACTATTTGAAAATCTGGAATCTTAGAGTGCAAAAATATCTAAACATTGAGAAAATCACCTTTAAAGTTGTCCATTTATGTACCCGATTGTGCTGCATTCACTCACAAAAATAAATGCTGTATATATTTACGGTAGAAAATTTACTAAATATCTTCATGAAACATGATCTTTACTTAATATCCTAATGATTTTTGGCATAATAGAAAAATTGATAATTTTGACCCATACAATGTATTGTTGGCTATTGCCACAAATATACCCATGCGACTTGTGACTGGTTTTGTGATCCAGGGTCACATATGGTAGGGAAGTATGCGGTTTCAGACACAGGCAATTTCGGCACCACCAAACAGAATCCAAAAGTAATGATTGTTTCTACACGTGTCCCAAACCCATTACCCCTAAAAGACTTCAGTTAATGAAAATAGACATTTGTTTGAAGCATGACCCCCCTCCCCTGATTTTTCTTTCAATGAGAGCAGCAATAAGACATTTAGATAGTAGTGAGTAACATTTAATTAACTGTAGATATCTGCTTGAATATTTCAGCAGTTAATAAATTTGGCCAATTGGCATGGGCTATTTTTGTGTTTCCTCATCTGTTGTTGCCAATATGAGAAACTTTCTGCTTATCTGATTGTACTAATGGCCATTAAAGATCAAGTGCATATGAATTTACAAGCTTTGGCATGTTTTTCATCCACACGTCTGTTTTGCTGTTGTTGGTACGCATAGCTTACATGCTGAAAATGATGGTTGTAGGGCACTGGGAGCTAATTTAAAGGGTTATTTCACCCAAAAATGAAAATTCTGTCATTAATTATTCACCCTCATGCAGTTCCAAACTCGTAAGACCTTCTTTCCTCTTCGTAATACAAATATAGATATTTTGGATGAAATCCCAGACGTTTCTGAACCACACATAGGCAGGAACGTCATCGTCACCTTCAAAGCCCAGAAAGGTAGTAAAGACATCGTTAAAATAGTCCATGTGACTACAGTGGTTCAACTGTAATGTTAGGAAGCTACAAGAATACTTTTTGTGCGCAAAAAAAACCCCTAAAATAACGACTTAATTCAACAATATCTTCTCTTTCACATCATTCTCCTACGCTGTTGATGCAGTGTAAACAGTGCAGCGCTTCCGGGTTCTACATTAGAACATTGGCTCACTATTGGCTAGCTCCTGCGTCAGCATCACATGCATGTGTCGTGGTGCGCACATGACCAGCATCGGCCAATAGTGAGCCTAGGTTCTGACGTAGAACCCGGAAGCATGATGTGGAAGAGAAGAGATTGTTGAATTATGTTGTTATTTTTGTTTTCTTTTGTGCACAAAAAGTATTCTCGTCGCTTCATAATATTAAGATTGAACCACTGTAGTTACATGGGCTATTTTAAGTTTGTCTTTACTACCTTTCTGAAAGTTGCAACGATGTTGCTAGCTGGTTCAGAATCCTCTCAGATTTTATAAAAAAAATTATTTTTGTGTTCCTAAGTTCTTACGGACTTGGAACGACATGAGGGTGAGTAATGAATGACAGAATTTTCATTTTTGGGTGAACTAACCCTTTGAAGAGGTTTAGCTGACAAATCTTTATTAGTTGTGTTGCTTAACCTGCATATAACACTAATCAATTTTAATAAGAAAAGATTGGAGGACTATTTTAGCCCAAGATCCTGGGGTGGCTTTAACAGATATTCTTAATTTAGTATGGAACCATCCAGTTTCTAGTGGCCTATAGAAATGGCTGTGTCACGCAGCTTAAATTCTGCTAAGGGGAACAAGAATATTCATGAATCTACAAAAAGAATATAAAACTAGTGAAAAAATATCTAGCAATATAATACATTATTTAATGAATGAATGAATGAATGAATGAATTTTACATTATTAGTACATGTATTTATTTATGAAATCTTATTAATAAAGTTATTAAAACTCACCAAAGAGTTTTAGATTTTCACTTTAGTTAGGCTGTTCTCCTTCTGAACTATAGGCCTACCATGTTACATTGTATAACATGGGAATATAAAAGTAATGGGAAACAGCTCTCTCAGGCAGATGAGAGGTGAGAGATGTGGGTGCAGCTGCTCTCTCAGTTCTAGTCATTAATGGAGATGGCTGAGATGATGATAAGACTAGGAGTTTCCATAGAGAACCTTTTCCCAAGAGACCATGGTGATGAAGAGTATGAGGCACTTACATAGAAAGTAGCCATTAGGATGGGAATCAGGACTGATCAATAGGTGTTTGTCTGAGTTACTATTTGTGTTTTGATGTTATCACATTCACCATGCTGCATAACATTTCCCACTTTGTTCTGACAACCTACAGAAAAGGAGACATAGGCCTAGGCACACACACTCCAGCAATCTTAAACTGTTTACATTCATTTATCCCTCTGATGCACACACATATTACATTTATCTCTAGAAGATTGAAAGACACATGTTGACTTTAACCCACCATTCACTGTTTTTTAAACTCCTGTTCATCTCTCTGTCTAGCTTCTTTAAACCAAATTGTCAGCCAGCTCAATTCTGCTGTTTCCCAATGATCCTCTGCCACAAACAGACAAATCTTCATTAAGTTTCACCTGCTTGTCTTCATAATGATTACAGCTGAAATCCTGAGGAGGAAAGTGCCCTGTGCTCAGATTGATTAGTAGGCCTGGCTGCAGTCTGGTCATCATTGTTACCTGCAGTCTCAGCACTCAGCTAAATCCCCTTGGGTTCAGCTGCTAACGGACAGTCATGTGCTTTAGTTGAGGTAAAGGGAGAGGTAAATTTGTGTGCGTGTGTGTGTGTGTGTGTGTGTGTGTGTGTGTGTGTGTGTGTGTGTGTGTGTGTGTGTGTGTGTGTGTGTATGTGTGTGTGTGTGTGTGTGTGTGTGTGTGTGTGTGTGTGTGTGTGTGTGTGTGTGTGTGTGTTTTCCGGTGCCTATATTCATAAATTTACATTTTATCACTGTATCTAGCTGTGTCACACAAAACTTTTCCATTCACTGTCTTCCTTTATCAATATGTGATACGCTTTATTCACAAAATATTGGTATTGACAATAACCGTGATATAAAACAAAATAATTAAATATCGTTATGAAGTTAATAAGGGGTGTCACAATATGAACTTTTGCCGATATATTTAAAATGAGTACTACACATTGATAATATAACATGTAAATAACACAGCGCCAGTATTTGATTGACATCCAAATGTACAGTACATTAGGTGGCTGTATTGCACCTTAATGTGTCATAAAACAAATGAAGACACAGCATGCAGCTGCTACTACTGCATAAAAGGACGTCGATGGAAATGACAGACGAGACACTCTACCTGCACACTCCAAGAAAGTAAGCTCATTGTTGTGGAAGTTTTTTTGGATTCCGTGAAAATGACTCATTAATCATCCCAGTCTGCAGTATTCTTGATCAACAGTGAGCGCAAAAGGGGGTCATACCACCAAATTCTTCACCCACCTCCGCATCCATTATCTTCAGATTTGGCCACTGTACAGAGAGTAAGTTGCAATTACTTTGCTAGTCCTGAAACGGAAAATGTTACATTAACCTGCTTACTGTTGACGCCTTTCTGTGTTTTATTATCCCATTTTCATCCCTCTGGGCTTTTAGTCTAAAAGTGTGCTCATTCGGATAAAAATGTATGGATTATCATGTTTAGGTTACAATTAAGGTGATATAGTTATATTGTACTTAGATAAGTACAGAGTAGGGTACAATGGGGCTATAGGCTCAATGGGGTAAAAGGCTCCTTTGATTTTATTTTCCTCTAAACCACTAGATGGCACAAAAACTTACCATAGCACTTTCCAAAACATCCGCTTTTCAAGATGCAGGTAAACATTTGGCAAAGTTGATTCTGCGCTAATTTAATCTAATATTTGATGTTTTTAAAGTAGCAAATGAGAATCGCTAAAATTATTGAATATATTTTGAGACAGATCTTCTTAATGATTTTCAGTTTTTGAATTTGCATTAGAATTGCAGTTTTGTTAAAGTTAATTAAAGCAACAGTTTTCAAATTAAAGAACACAGACACAGGCAGATATTTTCCATAATGACCAAATTTTTATGCTCTACTAAGTGCAGCGCAAATTAGCTTCTGGTTTAAGACATGCTTTCTTGGGTGGTAAATAATGGCACAAATACCAGTAAATTGACAAGCGCAAACCTTAGTAAATCACTTTACGTGATTCATTTAAATACTCTCCTCCCGCAAATGTTGCGTCTGAAAGGGAAACTCCTACACATGCATATGCAAAAAGGCCAGCTGCAAAAATAAACCTGTCCACGCCTTTTCAGCGCTAATTTTTCACTGGGTGTCTTTAGTAAATCCTGACAATTCGTTTTTTTAATGCCAAAAGAGGGTTTGCCTAGGCACAAGCTTAGTAAATCTTATCATATGGTTTATTTGTGTTCTTCAAGCCATCTTGGATATTTTCAAGAGGATTATGCATTTTACAACGCAATGCCAATCGACATAGCCTTTATCACTGTATAGAATATTATAAACTAATAGACTGTAATTTCTGCCTCATTCTGCGATGAGAAGCCACATCAGTTCACAATAGGAAGCTATTTCAAAATGGTTGCCATTAAGTGTAATTGTTCCTTTAGTGTGCAATGGTGTTATAAAAAAATAAACTTATATTATAATATTATATTTATATTATAATAACATAATATTGTTTTCGTGAATTATTTTGGCCACGGTAATTGTGTAGGCTAGTGAAAAATCTGATATCATGACAGCTCTAATACACTTAAAAGGATAGTTCACGGAAAAATTACAATTTAATTATTTACTCAACGTTATGTTGTTCATTTGAGGTTCTTTCATCTGTGGAACACAAACAATGTTTGAGGAATCTTTCAACTTTGTCTATGCAACAAAAGTAAGTGGAGTCCAATTCAAACTCCAAAAAAGGACATAAAGGCAGTATAAAAAATAATCCATCATATGACTGTAGTGGTTTAATCCAAATGTTCTGAAGCGATACAATCACTTTTTATGAGGAACAGAGTGAAATTGACATGGGCCCAGTTCCCCAAAACGTTCTTATCTCTAAGTCGTTCTTAACCTATTTCTTAACCTCTCTCTTAGCGTGATGGCACAATTCCCGACACGTTCGTACGCTAAGTATATCTTCTGTAAGTCGCACTATATCGTAAGGTTGGTCTGGACCATTCGTAAGCTCTCTCTTAGCGTTGTTTGAGCTCAAGACGCTGGTCGCCGCTACTGTGCAGCAGTCTTTAGAAATCAGCGCAGCGCAGTAGGCTACAAGTCAAACTATGGTACAATATGTTGACAATGTTGTGGCTCAACAATGATTTTATGTTATGGACATTTTAAGACTAATAATAAAATATGTTCGCAATGGATACAGGCCTATTTATGAAGTTGACTTTATTTGGTATCAGAACTAATATGGTGGTAATTAGCCTAAGCTATTTCGTAATGTCATCAAAGCGTTAAATTGGCAATCACTTTTGATAATTAAAATCTGCGAAACAAGTTGGCTCTAAATGGCTAAGATCTATAAATGGGTTAGCATGGTGGTGTCCAGTAAGCAACAAACTATGGCAGCGATCTAACGTGTCCTTGTATTGAATCAAAGACGGCGCCGGCCGCGGAGCCAAATAAAAAAATGTCAATTTTTTTATTCGGCAAAACCTAAGCCCTTTTGACATTTTGCCTGGCGTCCTGCCAGGATCTTGGTGTGCCTGATCCGGAGGCAGCCATCTTCCTTGCTATGTCACGACTTGTGTTCAGATAGCACTCGCTTGCCCCCATGGTGCTCCTCTACGGATCCAGAGCCATCTCGAGGCTCTCTCGGCTGCGTCGGTGGTGTTCTTTATGGCCCTGCTCCTTGTTGTTCCTGCAATGCCCAGCTCAGTAAAGGCTTTGTGGAGGGAGCGCCCCACAAATCCTCTGCAGCCAAACTCGATAGGCATGCATCTCACCTTCCAGTCCTGTGCTCGGCAGTCTGTGACCAGATGTTCATATTTGGTCATCTTCCTTTTGTGGGCTTCTCCCAAGCGGTCCTCCCATGGCACGGTCAGCTCCATGATGATTATATTCTTCGTGCTCTCTGAGACTAGAGTAATATCTGGCCTCATAGTTGTGCTGACAATGTGCTGGGGGAATTTCAGCTGCTTCTCCAAATCCACAGAGAGTTTCCAGTCCTTGGCTGATGCAAGGATTCCCGCTGTTGCCTTCCTCCCTGCTTGTGGCTGTTCTCCTGCCCTAACAAATGCGATTGAGCAAGTGGTGTTGCTGCCTCGGCCGCCTTTGTGGTGTTTCCATAGAGCGCGATGTTATTGAGACTCCTGGGCAACCCTAACCATCTCATGAGACAGCTGCTGACCGTTCTTTCCAAGGTCTCCGCCGTGGAAATGGGAACCTCATACACAAGTAGCGGCCAGAGTATTCTTGGCAATATACCATTGTAGTGAAGGTTCAGTGTTGGTGTGATGGAAGAAGACAGGGGTCGGCGTGACTGGGACTCGTACACTTTTATTTGGTTGAGAAACAGAAGAAATGCGCTGTGCGCGCTCTAACATAAACCACGTTCCCGTTCAGAGAACACTCTTTCCACTATAAATATATTACTCTTTCCACTATTTAAAATATCACTCTTTCCACTATATCAGGTAACACTCTTTCCACTATAAATATATTACTCTTTCCACTATATCAGGTAACACTCTTTCCACTTCAAGCGTCCAGCTCACGTCTCGTGCACGAGTACCCAGTCCTTCTCTCTCTGCTCTCTTGCACCAGCCGGCTTTTATGTGGTCTCCCCACGCCAATTACTGCAATCAGAGACAGGTGTTCGTCATTTTGCACTTGACCTACTTACTCACCGCTCGGCTCCGTCGTTGCTCTCGCACTACAGAGTTCACTGAACCACGCCCCCCTCGCCACATCCATGTTGGTAGATCCACGCTTTAAACTTGCCAGGAAGGCCAGAACGGTCTGTTGCTCTTAACCAGCTATCCAGCTCCTGACAGGTTAACTGGACTGATGCGAAGTCTCTGAGGCTACTGTCAAAAACCTTTCCCAAGCTTTTCACCGGCTGTTCAGACAGTGATGGTAACTTTGCTCCTTTGATGCTGAAATGGAACCTGTCTGTGACCTTGCCCTTCTTCAGCACTAGCGAACGGGACTTGGCTGGTTTGAACTCCATCCGAGCCCACTGGATGAGCTTTTCCAGCCCTTGGAGTATCCACCGCCTCCTGGCACTGACTCTGTGGTGACTGTCAGGTCATCCATAAATGCTCTGATTGACGGTTGGTGGACCCCTCCTCTGCTTTGGGGCCCCCGACACTCAGGCTCTGCCGATTTGACAATCATGTTCATAGCCACCGCGAATAGGATCACAGAGATGGTGCAGCCTGTGATTATTTCCACCTCTAATTTGTGCCAATCTGATGTCACACCTCCTGCAGAGATTCTCATCCTGAAATGGTTGTAAAAATCCAAGATCAGATCTGCAATATGATGTGACACATGCTGCTTGGTCATGGTGGTCTGGACCAACTTGTGGGGGATAGAGCCATATGCATTGGCTAGGTCTAACCACAGTACCGTGAGGTCTCCCTTGTGTTCACGAGCTTCCCGGATGAGCTGAGTCAACACTCCCGTGTGATCTAGGCACCCTGGGACTCCAGCAATTCCTCCCATACCTTACCATTAATATAAAAGTGTATTACATAATTTTTTAAAAGTCTTTAAACCCATGCCAAGAAGCGGCACAAGTGGCACAACGGGATAAAGAGGGTGGATGATTAGCGAGGGATACCCGGTTCGTCTACCCGTCACAAAATATCGTGTAAACATATTACTGACAATTTGATAATTTAATTAATAGTCTATATTTTACTGATAACTTAAACTATGTTAAAATAAATGTTACTGGAATAATTTGAGGAATGTTTCATTTGCATAGAACGTGTTGTCTTTCTTAACGCCGTAATGCACCTTCGCGTGAAGTGGAAAATCGATTCCTGAGCAACTAATTCAGCACCTTCACTTGGGACAGCGCCTTTGAAACGTCGAACGTAAGAGGCAGCGTGCTAAGAAGCTCCCTATGGGACACTTCGGGGAACACACTTAGGAACCTAAACAACTTTGGTAAGATATATCTTTCAAGTTTTCTTAGCACGCTAAGAGTGAGCGTTATCGGGGAACCGGGCCATGGTTATTAACTCTTGAATCAAATCAAAATATCGATCACCTATTGTAATTGCTGGAGATAAAATGATGGCAGAATTTGTTCTTTTTTTTCTCTAATGTACACTCCCATTCAAAGGTCTTGGGTCTTTTTTTATATAAATAAATTGATAAATTGATATTTTTATTCATGGTGCATTTAAGGGTGCATTAAATTGATTTAAAGTGACAGACAGTAAAGACATTTATAATATTACAAAATATATATATTTGAAACAAATGCAGATCGTTTTATTTATCCAAGTCCTGAAAGAAATAAAAAAAATCATATTTTACACAAAATATTAGGCCAAATAAAATGAAAACACTGTTAATAGTAACTATTTTCAACATTGATAATAATAATAATAATAATAATAATAATAATAATAATAATAATAATAATAATAATAAATGTTTCTTGAGCACAAAAACCTGCATATTAGTATCAAGGCTCATGTGACACTGGGTTAATGGTAATGCTAAAAAAAAATCAGCTTTGTCATCACTGGAATAAATTGCATTTGCTAAAAATAGATTAAATACTTTTGATCAAATAAATAGTGGGCATATGAGACATATTTTATTTTTATTTTTGTGTTAACTCTCTGATGGTCTTCAAAAAAAAGTCACACTCGTGGTCTTCGGGGTCTATTGGACCCCAGACAACAACATTTAATTTTGTAACCGAACAATATTTTTTTTTTAACAAATATAATTTTACTCGGTTCATTAATGTTTTTACTCAACATTTGTGCAGTTTTTGTAGAATTTATGATTTTTAAAAAAATTCTATAAATAAATAAATATTTAATTAAATAGGATTTTTACAAAAAAAAAACAGCATTTTATGTTAAATAAACTTTATAAAAGACCCAGATTTCTAACTTTCATTCCTGGGGATACCATGGATAATTTTACAAGGTTTAATGTAAGATTTTTGCCCATTTTTTTTGGAAAATACAGGTTAAAATTTGTAATAAATCACTTTAACCACTAGATGGCTATAGAGCTCCATTATATGCTATTTGCTATTTGAATTACTTAAAGATATAGTTTCTAAAGTTGGATTCAGTTGGATTCATATCAAAATATTATAAAATCACAATTATTACAAAAATAAAATAATTTGTCAAAATTTTTCATTTTTTGTACTGAAAAAACACAGCACACACAAAAACAACAACAACAGTGAAGTGCCAAACCTGCAGACAGGGTTTGAGCAAACACAGGGTGTGTGTGTGTGTACATTTTATTTTTATTTTTATGTGTACAGTGTCACCAATTTATTTTTGAGGTGGTTCTTCATTTTGTATGATTTTATTTGACAAATTATAAGACTTTTTATAGCCTTACAAATGTATTTCTGTGTGTGTAGTGTGTGTGTGTGTGTGTGTGTGTGTGTGTGTGTGTGTGTGTGTGTGTGTGTGTGTGTGTGTGTGTGTGTGTGTGTGTGTGTGTGTGTGTGTGTGTGTGTGTGTGTTCAATGCGTCTAAGTGTTACCAATTTATTTTTCTGGTGGTTCTGCATTTTAGATTATTTAATTTTACAAAAATGATGAGAGAACAGTTTTATAGTCTGTATGTATTCCTGCATAAATGTATTCCTCTTTATGTGTGTGTTTGTGTGTGTGTGTGCGCCTGTGGTGAGCATGATAATTTTGGATTGTGGATGTTTTTTGCATTGTTGGAAGTGTGCCACGTTATTTCTGTCATTTCTGTCTATGTGTTCTACGTTGTTTCTGATTTTGATGATGTTATTTTGACTATTTTGATTGCGGGGTCCAATAGACCCCGAAGACCACGAGTGTGACTATTTTTGTCACGCCAACATAAAAACAGATATCATAAAAAATTCTATCATAAACAGATATCATAAATTGTTTTTGTTGTAGATCTAGAAAGTGTTGAGAGCCGTAGAAAGTTTCAAACCATTTGGACAAAGAGAACATTTTTTTTTAATTTGAGCAAAAGTCATTTGGGGTCCAACAGACCCCGAAGACCATCATAGGGTTAATATTTATAAAAAACGAAAATATCTTACCCCAAGCATTTGAGCATTAGTGTAAATCGCACCACATCTCCTCCACCACAAAGATTAGCCAATAAACCCACACTCTGGACTGAGAAGCACATGTTGTGGCCAGTGGGCTCCATGACTCTCACCGTGGCCACAGGGAAGCTACCACCCCTCACCAGGACCAAAGCCTTGTCAGCACTCACAGACCTTCACTGGTGGCAAAATCACTGTGAGAACCTCATGCCCCCTTTCATTTGTCACAATATTCCCTTTGCACACTTTTTCTCTTTTTAATATTTCATGTTCATGTTTATTTAAAAATACATGCCTCCACCACGGCCTGAAACCACAGACTCTGTGTATCTTCCTTCAAACTCTTTTGCTTTATTTCTCTCCTCTTCAGTGTTGTATTTGGTTTCAAGTCATCAAACAATGAACGCTACTTGTAGTGTAATAGATTTTCTTCATTTAATCACAACTCCCATTTTTCTTTTCTCCCGTTCTCACTACATCTTTATTCCTTCTCTCATTCTAGTTCTCTCTCGCAACAAACAAGCACAAGTAATTTTGACTAATATATGATCCCATGTGGGCTCCCTCCTGCCCTTTCCTTCTTCACCCTCCTCCTTCTGCAATTCTGATTCCTTCTAATATGTAAATATTTGTGCTTCTGCTCCTGTCTCCAATCTGTGGCCTTATCAGTGCTATTCTCAGCTACAGACCATACAAAACCTGAAAAAGCAGTTTCTACCGAAGGTCATGTATATTCCCCAAAAATGTTCATGGCAAACAATTAGAAGATATCTAAGTTTAAATCCTCTAATAAAAATAAATATGAATGATGAAGTCAAGTAAACAGCAGGCTGTAGCTATGCTACTACTCAAAGCACCTAGGCCATATTTCTAATGGAAAATTTGGATTAAAGCCCAGACAAGTAGAACAGATGATAAAGAAACTCTTGTCGGTCCAAAGAGATTTTTTTGTCTTAGTTGATGATAAGGTCAGATGTAAACCACAGAAGAGTGGAGGTAAAATGAGATGTCGGGGGGTAGTGGGATGGATGGATGAGTTGGAAGGGGAGGAGTGGGTGGGGTCGAGAAACTGAGACAAACTGTCCGGTGAAGGTGGGTTCAGTGTAAATATACAGATGGGGAACGAGCTGATTAGTTGAGGCGTGGCCTTTCTCCTGAACTTCAGTTAACTTGTTAACTACATTTCACTAACAAGGACCACGCCACAACTTCGCAGACCCCCAAAGGTTTGGATGAGCCGATGCGGGCTTGAGCTTGATGGAGATCGTTAAGATTATTATGTAGATATAAGTGATACGCTTCAGATGACCAGCAGCCTAGGACTCTGATTGTCTCGTCCGAGATGCCCATGCTGGCGGCCATGGTGGCTGCTCCGATCTGGAAGGAATGTATGGAGTAATGTTCGGAGATATGCCGGAGGTGCTGACAATATTTTGGAAGTGTTTGTTAATCCACAATCTCTTGGCCATTTTTTTGTTTTCTGCCAGAAAAGTGGTTCTTGTGGAGATCAATGGTTGGTGTATCTGGAAAGAACGTATTCCGAAAGTGCCTCAAAAAGACTGAGGAAGCAGTTGAGGTGAAAAATGTTGATTGGAAATGACTCTCCGAATTGGTCAGTTTTGCTTCTCTTTAGGGTATATATCAGAGAATCTGGCGTATGAGCGGTGATGTCTGAGAGGCTGGGGTGAATGGCTGGATTGAAGACTGAAGTCGACGGGTCAAATTCTGAGCATCTCAGGAAGCCAAAGAATGCAAGAAAGAACATGCATTCTAATGTTTGGTCGATCAAAGGGCTCAAGTAGCCGGAACGTAATGTGTGGATGCATTGGCTCAGGAGGTCAGAGGTTAAGGGAAAGCATTTAATGGAGAGGACTGGTTCTTGTTTTCGTAGACCTCTAATGAGCATAGATACGTGAGAGTTAGAAATGGAGTGGCATTGGTCGCCAGTGGCGAGTTTGTAGATAAAGTTGATTCCAGATAGGTAAGTCTGAATGGAGGATGCCTTGATGTTTTAGTAGGAATGGGCATGAGTAACAAAGTTGCAGATGGACCAAACGTTCATTAGAGGAAATGATATTTGGTAAAAGGAGTGGTAAGCCTTAAAACAGTTCCAACCAGTCAGGTAAGCAGAGAGGGTATTCTGAGTGAGGCTGAGGATAGCTTCTCGTGAAGCGTATGAAAGGTCTTCCAGCTGTGGATTTAGTTGAAGATGGTGGCTGAAAACGGTGGAACTGGTGTCGGATGGATGTCTGATTCTGGAGCAATGATTCTGAACTTCTGAAAAGAAAAACGAGACAATGAGTCAGCTATGCTATTGTGGTGTCCTGGAGCGTGTGCTGCTCGGATGATAAACTGGCGTTGCGCCGATATTAGTGTCAGTCTGCGGACTAATTGCATGATAGCCGGGGAACGGGATCTGCCTTTATTTATGATTTCAACTACTGCTGAGTTGTCTGAGTGGATGAGTATGGAATGTCTGGACCATTCGTACCCCCAAAGGATGGCTGCTATGATGAAGGGATACATTTTGTTCAGTGCGGACGAGGGAAGGTTTGGCTGCTGAATTAGACAGCTGAACTCTGGTGGCCATTCGTAAGCGAACCAGCGGCCACTGTAGTAGCCACCGAATCAGGTGAAAGGCGCTGCATCTGTGTACAGCTGAATGTCTTCTGGCTGTGTGACGCAGTCGTTAAAAAAGAAGAATATGCCATTCCATGAAGACAGAAATTGCTGCCAGAGGCGCATTTCCATTTTGCAGGCTTCATCCAAGGTGACTTTGTCATGTAGAGAGGGGATTGTTGCTGCTTTTGGTAGGGGAATTATTCTGATGGCGTAGTTAAGGTAGCCAAGGAGGGCTAGCAGCTGTTGCTTTGTGCACCTGTCTGCTAGAAGATAGTTCGATAGGAGCAATTAAATGCGTTGTATTTCTTCGGGAGGTAGAGATGCTTGGAAGGAGATGGAATCTAGGGTGATGCCTAAAAACTCAATGGAGGTGCATGGCCCTAAGGTCTTTTCTTTTGAAAGGCTTAGCCTCATTCGGAAAACACTTTAACGAGGGTAGAAAGTCCTGCGTGTGGAGGTGCGGATGTAAGTGTGATGATGAGGAAGTCGTCAAGGAGGTGGAGGACGTAGGGAAGCCTGTGGTTATTCATGAGAATCCAACATAAAGCCTCCGAGAGGGAGTCGAAGATTTTGGGGCTACTTCTGTAGCCGAAAGTGAGGCTCACTGAAAAATAATAATCTCCTTTCCAGAATATGCAGAAGAAAAGCCAGAATTCTGGGTGAATGGGCATGACTTTGAAAGCACTGGTGATGTCTGCTTTTGAGAGCCATGCTCCGTGGCCTACCTTGCGAATGAGAGTGATGGCTTGGAAGCGTATTTCATGGAGAAGTCTGGGGCTGGAATGATGCTATTGATATTAGGAATATGTGTGCCATGGGGGAGGAGAGGTTGATGATTAATCTCTTTTTCCCGGAGTGTTTTCTGGTGGTGATTCCAATGGGACTGATGCGAAAGGGAGAAAAAGGGAGGCCGTTTTTTAATCCATTGATAAGGAATTCTACAAACTCTCTGTCAGAGTGGTCTAGTAAGGCAGTGGCTAATGCTGTTACCTTGACTGGTGTGCCGAGATACTTTAATAGTCAGTCGGATAGAGCAGTTGGGTTGTGGGGGCAAGAGGCTCTTGAGTGAGCGCCTCCGCAGAAGGAGCAGGTGTGAAGGAATCTGCAGTTAGAAAGAGAGCAGCCGAGATGGTGAAAGTTGTTGCATACCATTCTGCCTCCCTAGTAGAGGATCGTTCGTCCTCTTTTGTCAATGCCTTTAGGAAGTGGAACATTGGCTGTGGGGTGTATGTTGAGGGGTTTTGGAATTAGAGGAGGAGGTGGGGCTGTTGTGGATAATCTATTGAATACGGATGTTTTGCGTGATGAAGAAGGTTGGGATTGAGAGGGTGTGATGGTGCATGCTGAGGCTGGATGTTATGGTGCCCGCATAGTTCGCAGAACATTGAAGTGCGTGCTGCGAAGATCCGACAGTAGAGTTCTGCATCAAGAGTGCCCCAGTATGTCCCCTGATTGAACTGCTGTAACCGACCTGCTACTTGGATGGCGAAAAGGAAGTGGTAGTTGTAGAAGCCTGTTCCTCCGAAACGCACGGCCATGTCTAAGATGATTGATAGGTAGTTGTCTAACTCAGTTTTTCGATCGGGATAGAAGGAACAAATTATATCTCTGTAAATCGAGAAAGCTAAAGCAAATTCGGTGGGAGTAAGGTATTTTGAACAAGAGTTTTATGGATGGCTGAACTGCATTAGGCCTTGACTGGTTTGCAGCTCTCTGTGCTGGTTGATATTTATGTTGGAGAAGCTGGGCTAGATCAGTGTAGTTACCTGATAAAATCTGAAGACGTAAGGCTGAAGAGACTGGGGAGGGCCGGTGAATTGATGAAGGGATGAATGTCCGTGAGGATTTGGAGCTGTTTGTGAGCGTTATTATGCAAGGAAAGATGTCATAAAATGGCATAAGTCTGAGGTAGAAGGGGTGGATGTTGAAGGTAGTAGTACTTGGTCTCCACTAGGTGGTGCAGATACTGCTGGCTGAGGCCGTTGTGGAGGCAGTGTGCTGACGTCTTGAGTCACGATTAGTGGATCGCATGTGAATGGAGGCGAATGGGAGCGTTGGAGGGTCGGAATTTTATGGTTGAAGTGTTAGTGGATGTTGTGTAAAGCTGAAATAATCTTGATTTATTGTTAGATCGCCTGAAGTGGATGCCTTTATCCTTAAGAGGTCGCTGAAGATGACCCACGGTCCAATTCCTAATGTTAGTCTCTGGTCTGGGAGACATAAGTGCACTGAGAATGGTTTGATGAATGATGACGTGGTTGACGAGGAGAGCGATCGCACCGGCTTTCGTGCCTGTGGTGATGGTTGATGGTAGTTCTCGTTTGCGGAGGAGAGGGATCTTGAAGTTGAGTCGGGGTTGGAGAAATCTTCGATGATGAACTATGATGTGAATGCCCACGGAGCTGAGGGATTTCCATGGCAGAACGCAGCCGGTGTGAATTTTGGCTGCCTAGGGATAGGGGTGGGGGAAAAAATCGATTCTTAGATGCATCGCGATGCGGACGTGGACGATTCTGAATCGATTCACAAATGTCAAAAATTGATTTAAAAAAAAATATATATATATATTTTTTTTAGATATGTAGTCTATTTATAATGACGTAATATTGACGGAACGCAAAAGACGGAACTCTGAAGCGCGGAAGTGCAGTGCCCGGACAGTCTGTCTGTGGCGTGTGCACATAACAGAGACGCGATGGCTGAGTGCGAAATCCAAACACCCTCCTCGTTAAAAGCTGACGTGTGGAAATATTTTGGCTTCTATGAAGTTGAAGGGGGAAAGGAGCTGGACAAGAGCCACACTAGTTGTAAGCTTTGTAGAATAAAACTAAAATATTTCGGCAACACGACAAATATGAGAAGCCATATGACACGTTTCCACCCAGAGGAGGAAAAACACTCGGCTGTACCAGAGCCGTTTCTCTCTATGGCTCTGGGGTGTACCGGTGTTCAGACAATTTCTGCTGCCTTGTCGAAAAATGCTAACCAAGCGCGCGCGAATCGATCACAGATAATGTTGATTCATTCTCTATTGTTTCCATAATGGTGTAAATCTCACAATATTATGACATCGTTATTTCATTTGAATCAGGGTAAGTGTATGGGAGCATATTTTGATATTTTAAATGAACTAGCAATTATCACATTTTATATAACAAGATGTTATAATTATACTTATAATTATAGTTATAATATAATATATAAAAATGATATTATTATATGAAATAAAATTATAATAAAATTCGAAGTTAAGAGTACAGTATAATGTATTGTTTTTATTTTTAAAACGGTGTGAAAAGTAAAAATTATCATCAAATATTCATCTTTGACCTGTCAAAAAAAATGAGTCTGCACATGCGCATAACCAGTAAGTAGCACATCTCGATGGGTAGCATGAATCGTCAGAACACCTGTTGTTGTTATATTATTAATTTACTACAAGTATAGTGCTAGTTCAGGCATACATTTATTTTCCTGTTGGTTCTTTGCAATGTTAATAAAATATATTGTACTTTAATTCTTTATGGGTCATTAGTTTGTACTTTTAAAGCAAAGTATATTCACACATACACAAAAAGATTCAGATAATCGATAATCGCTTTAGCATCGTATCGCAGGCCTGTGAATCGTAATCCAATCGAATCGTGAGGTGCCTAGAGATTCCCACCCCTAATTCACACATACACAAAAAGATTCAGATAATCGATAATCGCTTTAGCATCGAATCGCAGGCCTGTGAATCGTAATCCAATCGAATCGTGAGGTGCCTAGATATTCCCACCCCTACCTAGGGTTGTTGTGAAGACCTTCTCTGTGACGGAGGAGCAATTCGGAATAAATCGTCTTCGGAGTCAGAGGGGTTGATCTGCAGCTCGGGATCCATGTCGAGAAATTGAGACAAACGGTGCGATGAAGGTGGGTTCAGTGTAAATATACAGACGGGGAACGAGCTGATTAGTTGAGGCGTGGCCTTAACTACATTAACGATGAAACCGCTCATTTATCACATATTCAATTTTTCCCATTAACAGAAATAAAGAAATCTTGCATAGTTTTTTAATATTTTTATCTTTGTTTTCATCACACTTTGTCCTAATCCGCCAAATGGAAAAACAATTAATCCAAAATTAATAAACGGCTTCACTATTCGATCTTTACATGGGCGGGAATGAAACGGCCCTTTCCGCTGATTGGTCAACCAGAGATCAAGCCGTGCCATCATCAGTTCAGCTCCACGCAACAGAATGATAGTCATCTGGGGTGTATTCCAGAAAGCAAGGTTAACTTACCGTCAGATAAACCTTGAACTCTTGGTTGGTTTACCCCAAACTTGCTTACTCTGGGTATGTCGGTTCCAAAACACCTGTGTTGAGTTAGTTTAATCAACCTCCTATTGGTAACCCAGAGTTAATGCGCGCGCACGGCGAGTACATAAAGACATTTTCAATGGATCGCCGATTTCAGGAGTCACCATGGAAACCAAGGGAGAAAAAAAGCGAGGTACATACGATACTTCGTTGAAACTGAGTTGGAGGTTTTAATGCTTGCTTATGAAGACTATAAGCCCATTATAACAAAAACAAAAGCAATACTGCTGCATCAGCAAAAGAAAGTTGGCTTGGCAAATAATAATGGACAGAGTAAATGCGTGAGTTTAGAAAATTATAAATGGGGTATTTTCCCCTTGTGAGTCACAAACATATGGGAAAATACCCCATTTATAATTTGTGACGCAAAAATTCTTTGGGGGCATGTAGTAAAAATAGACAAGTATTTACTTGTTGGCCTCCATACATTTATTAATATTACAGTAGTAATGCACATAATTGGCTAGTTATATGTTGGCTTCTTGTTTTATCAGGTGTAATCCTTCTGGAGCCAGAAGAAGTGTAAGCCAAGTCAAAATGAAACACAAAAACATTCTCCAGCAAGGTAATATTTTCTAAACTTACTAAACTTGTTACTGACGCCATGTAATTTAGTATTAAATGTAATTTAGTTTTCTATGTAGCCAATAGAAAGAAGGCTGAGGCCAGTAAAACAGGTGGGGGTCCACCTCCCCCTCCCCTCACCCCAGCTGAGGAGCTGGCACTGTCCCTTAAAGAATGCAAGATATAATAATATAATTTTGATTTTTAGGACTATTCAAAACTATCGTAATGGTAGAGTACGAGTAGAGAGGTATGTACAAATGTTTGACTTGTACTGGTGTCATTATCTGTAAAATTTATATTTTACTGTAAAATCTGAATTATAATGAATTGTATGTACAAGTATATGTAGATTGTATATGTACAAGTGAACAAATTGGTATCATTGATACATTTAAACATTTGTTTATAATACTGTTTATAATGATTTGATTAAAATTTCACTTTTTATACCTTTTTGTGCCATTTTTCTAGAAAGGGAGCCTTTTTTTGTCATGCATTGGGTTAAATATTTTATTTTAGAAGCTGACAAATTTCAAGTTCTCCCATTGGAAGGCTGGACTGTGTGTTTTTGGTGGACCTGGTAGGTTACAAAAAACATATTGCAGTGAAGCAATCTTTTTTTTTTAAGCTCAATCTTTGAGAAGTGTGGGCTGGTTGTTGTTCCTGCGCTTTCTTTTCAATACTGAGGAGACCCCGAGGCTGAACAGCAGCTCAGAAGAAGAGAATACAATCAATGCCTGTGGTACATCTCCAGTGCTGAATACAGCATAGGGATCTAGTGATTCTAGTCACACTGATCCTCAACCACCCTATGACACCCTTGTTACAGGCATTTCTGCCTCTATTGGTTAGTCCAACTAATGCAAGTAAAGCGCAGGTTACATTAATCCACCCGATTTCAAAAATGAGAGAAGATGCATGTGAGGTTTGAGGGATACTCTACTGGGACACAAACATCTCTTTTGTATCCACCTTTGATGATCACAAGTGAGGTCCAGATGTAACCGATTATGCCGTCCCGCTTGAGGTTCTTGTTTGATTGTTGTCACCCAGGGCAATAGACACATACACAGAGGGCTCGCCCTATTTGGGAGATGAGTTGTCATGTCACTATGTCTGAAACCTGACTAAGAGCTGAATGAATGTGGCAACATACTGTACATCACAGCATAAGACTCAAGCCCCTGAAGGCATTTTGCTTAGAGGCATAGTCAGAAACAGCTGGATAGTACCTCTGGCTCAGTCACTAAGTTGCATGTTTATCGGTTTATCTGTTTAATTCAGAATAATTCTCTGGGCAGATGTTTCTTCTCAGTGCTGTAAACCTCATCCATCTCTATTAGTCTAGTCTGAACACATAACACAAGCAGTAATGAGGTATGGGCTAAAGCAATAAACCATGCTAAACTGTGTAAATATAAAATGGTCAGAGCAGTGAATACTCACACCAAATAAAACTAGATTATATGTATTTTGTTACCAGCCTGTCACTTATCTTTTAGTGCAACTCATCATAGCCTTAACTGATAAATTGGATGTGTCAAAGTGAGCTACTGCTAGAATTTTAGTATTATTAGTTACACTCCTGTGAGATATAAATACATTCAGTGTAATTTAAAAACCACATTTCAGTGTATGTCATCTGAACTGTGTAATTATGAATAGTAATGCCTGTTAAATTATTTTGCACAAAAGTGAAGCTATAGATTGTGTAATAAAACTTGTTCTGGGCAACTGCACTGTACAACTCTTAAGTCATCTGAGAAACATGTTATGTGAACAAACATTTAACTTTACAATACATTATCAATCATATACATCTTTGAAATGTTCTAAATTTTAGGAATGAATACTTGTTATTCACAATAATGTATTAAACTCAAAGGTGACTGTAAAGACATTAAAAATGTTTCAATAGTTTTCTATTAAAAAAAGGTAGTCTTTTGAACGTTCTATTCATCAAAGAATCCTAGAAAAATGTATCATGGTTACCACAAAAATATTAAGCAGTATTTAAGCAGTTAACTTTTTTTCAACATTGAAAATAATAAGAAATGTTTTTGAGCACCAAATTAGCATATTATGATTTCTGAAGGATCATGTGACACTGAAGACTGGAGTAATGATGCTGAAACTTTAGCTTTGCATTCACAGGAAAAATATATTATAGTTTTTCTGAATTACTAAAATACATGTCTCAAAACCATCACCCACTTTGTCAAAACCTTAAACACAAAACCAAATATTCAACTGCGTTCAGAGAACATCTGACTCTTCTGGCAAAATCCAACAATAGCCACAAAAACCTTTTTATCTGAGCGCAAAATCATACATTGCTTTCAGATCATACACACATTAGTCAATATATAAACACTACAGATCATTCAATGAACACTACATAAAAAAAATGAAGAACACAGCATAGAAAGCATGCAGTTACAGAAAAGTAGTATGTTATAACACAATAAAAATGTGTAATGAAATATGTAAAAAAGTATAGTAATCGCAACTTAAGGTGAATAATTTGTATACTGTATGCACTGCAAATATAGTAGTTGTCACGGGTGGTGTATGGCAGGAAGCACGAGGAGACGAGGAATTCAAATAAACAATAAACTTTACTATAAATCAAAACAACAAACAGGTACAGGCAGACAGAGCGGATGCAAACACCAGTTAACATAGACGAGAACCGACAAAGACAGACTGAACAGAAGAAACTAAATACAGAGACAAATGAACCATAATGATGTGAAGACAGGTGACACAGATGATGATAACGAGGAACAGGCTGGTAAGTGAGGGAGTGAGTTCAGGTGTGGAGAAAAGGAGGATTCTGGGAAGTGTAGTGCAGACAAGGACAGACAGGTGCAGACGAGGACTGTGACATTACTCCCCCCTCCCGGTAGGCGTGACCTCACGCCTTAAAACAGGGGTGGGAGGGTGGGCATCCTGGAGTCTGTAACGGGAAGGCGGACCGGGTGCAGGAGGATGGACTCCAGGATGGACCAGGCGGCCATGGCGGAGCAGGACGTGGGCGTGGCCATGGCGGAGCAGGACGTGGGCGTGGCCATGGCGGAGCAGGACTTGGGCGTGGCCAGGGCGGAGCAGGACGTGGGCGTGGCTGAGCAGACAAAACCTCGGGCGTCCAGGGTGGAGCTGTCGGACCCTCGGGCATCCAGGGCGGTGGGGACCCTTCGGGCGGCCATGGCGGTGAGGACCCTTCGGGCGGCCATGGCGGTGAGGACCCTTCGGGCGGCCATGGTGGTGAGGACCCTTCGGGCGGCCATGGCGGTGAGGACCCTTCGGGCGGCCATGGCGGTGAGGACCCTTCGGGCGGCCACGGCGAGGGCCTTTGGGCCCCCCCCCAAAAAATTACTGGAGAGCGTGACAGATTTCGACCCCGACTCCAGAATAGAGTCGGGGACAGGACGTGAAGCTCTGGCTGGACGTGGCTGACGTGAAGCTCTGGCTGGACGTGGCTGACGTGAAGCTCTGGCTGGACGTGGCTGACGTGAAGCTCTGGCTGGACGTGGCTGACGTGAAGCTCTGGCTGGACGTGGCTGACGTGAAGCTCTGGATGGACGTGGCTGACGTGAAGCTCTGGCTGGACGTGGCTGACGTGAACAGTCTCTGTGTGGCTGACGGGAACCAGCGGTGAAGGCTCGGCTGGGCTGTACGGAACCAGCGGCGAAGAGGGCTTTGAGTTGGGCGGAACCAGCGGCGAAGAGGGCTTTGAGCTGGGCGGAACCAGCGGCGAAGAGGGCTTTGAGCTGGGCGGAACCAGCGGCGAAGAGGGCTTTGAGCTGGGCGGAACCAGCGGCGAAGAGGGCTTTGAGCTGGGCGGAACCAGCGGCGAAGAGGGCTTTGAGCTGGGCGGAACCAGCGGCGAAGAGGGCTTTGAGCTGGGCGGAACCAGCGGCGAAGAGGGCTTTGAGCTGGGCGGAACCAGCGGCGAAGAGGGCCTTGGGCTGGACGGGACCAGCGGCGAAGAGGGCTTTGGACTGGACGAATGAGCCATGATCGTTGTGTGTGTAGCCCACACACACAAGATCGCCGTAATCAGCACTGTATCTTCCAGAGCGGGCTGGACGGTCTCGGGCTGGACGGTCTCTGGCTGGACGGTCTCTGGCTGGACGGTCTCTGGCTGGACGGTCTCTGGCTGGACGGTCTCTGGCTGGACGGTCTCTGGCTGGACGGTCTCTGGCTGGACGGTCTCTGGGACTATGGCCTTCCTGGCAGCACGTGCTGATATAAGTGGGGGATCGGCGATGCAGGAAACCAGTCCTAGACGTCCATATACCGATCCGGTGGCTGGTTTGATGGTGGGCGTGATGGAGATGGCTGGAGACGGTGATTGTGTGGCAATGTCATCCGCCTCACCAATGGTGAAGGTTGAGCCACACAACCACAGCACATGATCTAGGTACCGGGCAAACGAACCTGGGTTTGCCGTTGCTGGAGCTTGCTGGTACAAAGGTTCATCCAGACCACACCAGAATACGGTCTTCAGCGCATCGTCAGTCCAGTCCACGAGGTGGGATATTTCAAGGAATTTTGCCACATATTCCTCAATTGGGCTACCGTCTTGAAAACAATGGACCAGACGATCGGCTGGGGTGAATGGAGAGTGAGCTGGGTTAACCGGGGTGAGAAGAATTCCCATGCTGACTCTTTACTTGGTCGGTTCTTCTGTCACGGGTGGTGTATGGCAGGAAGCACGAGGAGACGAGGAATTCAAATAAACAATAAACTTTACTATAAATCAAAACAACAAACAGGTACAGGCAGACAGAGCGGATGCAAACACCAGTTAACATAGACGAGAACCGACAAAGACAGACTGAACAGAAGAAACTAAATACAGAGACAAATGAACCATAATGATGTGAAGACAGGTGACACAGATGATGATAACGAGGAACAGGCTGGTAAGTGAGGGAGTGAGTTCAGGTGTGGAGACAAGGAGGATTCTGGGAAGTGTAGTGCAGACAAGGACAGAGAGGTGCAGACGAGGACTGTGACAGTAGTATTGTACTGAGTATTGTAATGAATATAACTAAATGTCTGTATACTGTAACGGTAAATACGGTAACGCTTCATTTTACAGTCATGTTTCCCGTTATACATACCATGTACTTATTATAGTAATTACAATAACTGGATAATAACTAGGTGCTAACCCTGAACCTACCCCTAAACCTAACCTTAACCCATGTTCTTACTTTATATACTTTCTTAGGTAAGTACACTGTAAGTACATGTAAGTTAAAAGAAAAAAAAAACTCTAAATGAAAAGCATGTTACAGTACACTCAAAAGAGTCATTCCTTAATTCTGTCAAATCTTTGTGTTGGGAAAGTTCTGAAAACTTTTTCTACATCACAGCCAGTGTTGTTTCTTGCTAGGCAAAGGGGAAAACCCTCTGCTGTGCCAGATCCAGCTTTGACAAACCTGTCCACACCTTGCTCTGTCTCCTCCTCATCCTCTTGCTCCTTAGTGGGAAATGTGTTTTAGTGAGTGAGAATGTGTTTAGAGTTTTGCAACCTGCAGTTTTTTAGGGTTTTACAAAAATAGTGAATTATTTGACTGATTGGTTTTGGCCTTGTTTCAGAGAATGGGGTTTAGTGTTTTAGCAGGTCAGAAAAACTGTACAATAGAAAAACTTTATTTTAAATTATAGTAATAGTTGACAATATTACTGCTTTTATTGTATTTTTCATCAAATAAATGTAGCCTCGGAGAGAAGAAACTTGTTTTTAAAACATTTTTAACAACCAAGACAATAGTTGTCTAAGGACATCATCTAGGTGTTGTTCACTTGCTGTATAATAAACACTGAGTATTCTCACATTTGACTCATTTGATGTACAGCTTTTGCACACTGTGTAGCTGGGAAGATATAATACATATCTGGACATGAGGTAGATTACTTACAGCAATTATATTGATGCACCAAACCAGAGCCGATGAGAAATAAATTCAAGTTTGTCATTGCAGATAATCACCTTTGAGTGAAGGGGAGCTGGGTAATCATTTTTATGTTAAAGAACTGCGAGCTAAACATTCATCACATGCTGTCAGGCTGTAGCATGGGTAATACACTCAGCTGTGAGGACACAGCATACATTTCTTTTAAAACATTCAGACTACAGTAAAGTTCAGCTTCTCTTTTCTGGTTATTATATTACCTGAGACAATGAGTATAAAAGGCTGTGAGTTACCCATGATTTTCTTTTAAATAAATGCATTTGAAATGTTTAACGAATGTGGTTAGAAAGCATATCATAATGGCATCTAAAACACTGACAGCCGTAGATGAAAGAATCAAATCTGTTTAATGTCACAAACAATTGTGTGTGTGTGTGTGTGTGTGTGTGTGTGTGTGTGTGTGTGTGTGTGTGTGTGTGTGTGTGTGTGTGTGTGTGTGTGTGTGTGTGTGTGTGTGTGTGTGTGAGATGTAAAAGAAAAAGAAAGCTAGACGGATTAAAAAGTGACATGATATAATGTAAATAAGTGAGAGAGGCATGTACTGATGTGTGTGTCAATTTTATAAGATCTCGTGAATGGTTTTGTCCTTTGTGTTTGTCTGTGTGCAATACAACATACAGACATTGTTTTGTTTTTTTTTTGATAAAAATTACATTGAACATCAGCACATCTACAATGAAATACTGTTTATATTGTTCTGGATTAGAACATGTATTGGCTTCAAATCTGTTATTTTAGTACTTAGCAAAGTTTCAGATGGAATCTTCCAACATTACAGAACATGTGCTTTCTAAACTCCAAAAAATATATCTGTGTGGTTAGTCAGAACAGTAACACAATCTCAAACACAGTTTGGTTTCAAAAGCACAGCCTATTGTACATACATTCTCTCTTCAAACAAAGACAGAGATGCAATGCAAGAGGCGAGCAGAGTCAGAGGGATGAGAGAGAAGATGAAGGAGATTGGTTGAGGGTATTAGAGAGAGAGAGAGAGAGAGAGAGAGAGAGAGAGAGAGAGAGAGAGAGAGAGAGAGAGAGAGAGAGAGAGAGAGAGAGAGAGAGAGAGAGAGATTTCTCTATTTTTCTCTAGCATCTTATACAGGCACAATTTGGCTCCAAAAAGAACTTCTATGTGTGCCTTTCTTCATCCCTTTCTTGCTCAACAGCATCGTGCTTTTCTTTGTTCCTCAGCTCTGTTACTTTCTGCCTAGATTAATTAACATGTCCAAAATAGGAATATACTGGTCTAATATCTGGATTGGATTGCTTGTATAAGAACCGATACTGACCTTTTTAAAGGATCTGTATCAGTCAGATGTGACCGATGTAAATCCAATACTGCAAGTGTTTGTCATGCTCGATACTTTCAAACTCAGAAGACTGTTAAAAGAACACCAAATAATTGCTTAACTGAATGAAATGTCATTCTCCATTGTGCATATTTGAACTAATTTGTCAATTTACAGTTGCATTCTCACTGTTGTTTTTGAATCCGACATGTGTACTGATTTTAAATGTATTTTTATATAATAAAAAAAAAACTTTTTTGTTGGTGTTACATTGGTTTAAATGTATGCTGAACTTTTTATTTATCATGAATTATTGGCTAAGACATTTACTGGGACAAAAATAGGAATGAGTGTTGTATTTTTGTTGAGAAGTGGGACAGGTAAAGAACACTGCTGCAGAAATCTACAAATGACAAAAATCATTAAATATATTTTAACACACAGTGCCTTGCAACATTATTCAGACCCCTACATTTTTTTCCACACTTTATGTTAAACTACTTTAAATTACTTTTTTTTTCAGATCAATCTACACACCATACACGATAATGACAAAGGCAAAACTGAAATAAGTACATTGCATAAGTATTTATACCCGAGTAAGTAAGCAGATAACCTCAACTTTCGGTTCCAAAAACGGAGGTAACTTTCAGGGTATGTTAGTAGTCATAGCAACTCACTCTCTGAACTTAACCTGCTCCGGAGCAGGTTATGTTCCAGAGTTAGTTTGTTTCAGAGAGGTGACAGAACATGGCGTGCCCTGACAATTTTAGTTCCCTTTCAGTCGATAACGTCGGACGTAGTCGACGTCGACTGAATTGGGATCACGCTAGGGAGCCTATCATCTTCGATTACTATTGAACGAGCCAATGGAATTTGGCGTGCGTGATTTGCATCACACACTCCGCCCCCGCAGCGCGGGTATAAATACGGAAGTGGATGCACGCACTAGTTGCCTTTCGCTTCGGAGCCGTTCGTCTTTGATGTTTCTGAAGAGTGCTGTTGTGTTCAACGAGCGAGTGTGTCGGTGTTCTTACGGGAAGACCTCTCCAGTGTTGGTGTTCTACAGCGTGGTGCAGCGGTGATCGCGAGCTTCTCAGCTCTCAACTGCTGTTTTAACAGCATCAAATTTCTATTGTTTGTTTGTGTGTTGACGGTTGGTTAGAGGGCGAGAAGTGAGTGCTTCACTGTTAGTTGAAAGACTATTCAGTGTTTGCCGCGGTCATTCCCTGTGTGCTCCGGCACTGGTGACGGTCCCATTTCCTAAAAGAGCAACACGGGTGTGAGTGCGTCTTTTTCAAGATGCCATTCCATCCGTGCGTTTCTGGGTGCGGTCTGGCACTATCCCCCTCTGACGGTCACGAAAGTTGTGTCGCATGTTTGGGCTTACAGCATGCTGAGGCAGCTTTCGTGGATGAGTCATGTTCTCACTGCGGGAACATGACCATCTCGGTGTTGAGATCTAGACTCGCTTTCGTCAAAAGCGTTGGTGCAGTCCCCACCTCTGGGCCCCGCCCTTGTTCTTCCTCTGGGTTACCTTCCCAGAGGAGGACTGGGGTGCCGTCCAAGCTGGGTGATCTGAGGATCACAGTGAGGGGTAATCCGCCCGGCCAGGCCCCGTGGGTCCCTCACTCCTCTTTCACACCGCAACCGGTGGAGCTCCCCATTGATCCCGCTGGTCCCTCTGTAATGGACAGGCCAGCCGTGTCATTTGGGGCCCCTCCAGGGGATATGATGTCAATCGCAGCATCGGAGGGGGAGCTGAACTCTGGAGATGATGACTCGGCTGCACTGCCTTCCTCCGGGAGACCAGTGTTGCCCGAGCCAGATCCAGAGATGTCAGCTATGCTGAAAAAGGCCGCCGAGGCGGTAGGGCTCATGTGGAACCCTCCAACGTGTCCCGAGCCGTCTCGGTTGGATGATTGGTATATCGGGGCGGGCCGTACTGGTTCTCAGTCCGCCGCCCCGGGTTCCTTTCTTTCCTGAAGTGCATGAGGAGCTTACGAGGGCATGGATGGCACCTTTCTCTGCCAGAAACCGCCTGGGTAGCTCCTCCCCCCTCACTACCCTTGATGGGGGAGCGGTGAAGGGTTACGAGGCTATCCCTCCGGTGGAGCGGGCCGTTGCGATGCAGTTATGCCCAACGGCGGCCGCTTCCTGGAGAGGTGATCCTTGTCACCCCTCTAAAGCCTGTAAGTTCTCGTCCGCTCTTACGGGCAAGGCTTAAAAAGCTTGTGGGCAAGCCACTTCCTCCTTGCATGCCATGGCGTTGCTCCAGGTCCACCAGGCCCAGGCACTCATGAACATGCACAAGGGTAGTTCGGACCGTGAGCTCATGGGTGAGCTCCGCACTGCAACTGACCTCGCCCTCCGGGCGGCGAAGGTTGCAGCTCGCGCGGTCGGTCGCGCTGCTGCCTACACCCGCCCTCCGAGGTCAGATCCTCCGCCTGCTCGTCGCTGAGGGCGTCCGCCCGCAGTCGCCTCAGCTCCCGCCGGACCGTCGCAGCAGCCTTCACCCAGGTTCCGGCGTGGAGCCGGCCGCGGAAGGGGCGCCCAGCCTGCTCCAGGCGCTGCCAAGCCAGGTGGTAAGCATCAGAGCAAAAGAAAACGCTGAACCTGGACGGGCTCTCAGGGATGGAGGAGTTGCTCGTGGAGTGGTCGCCGATCCACTCCCTCTGGCTGGTTGGAGGGCCGGCTGGAGTTTTTTGTTATGTGTGTGTCTGTTCCGCCGCTGGCCCCTATAAAAACGGGGTCAGCGGTACCCACATATTCAGAAAAAGTGAAAATTTTCTATTCCTGAGTCCCAAGTGGACCAGTCTGGCGGGTGTGACCCTGTATTAGCCTTACATCCCCCAGCTTCCCTTGGTTGCCAGCAGGCAGCTTGGGGCATTCGAGGACCCGGTCATCCGCCTTCTCACGTCCCCTGCCGCTAGTG